>NW_025537165.1:0-40394 GCF_020615455.1 Coregonus clupeaformis | reverse complement strand
TCCAATCAAGTTGTACAAACATCTCAAGGATTATCAATGGAAACAGGATGCACCTGAGCTCAATTTCGAGTCTAATAGCAAAGGGTCTGAATACTTATGGAAATAAGCTATTTCTTTTTTTCTTGCAAAAATTTATAAAAACCTGTTTTCACTTTGTCATTATGGGGTATTGTGTGTAGATTGATGAGTAAAAAAAGTATTTAATCAATTTTAGAATAAGGCTGTAACGTAAACAAATTTGGAAAATGTCATGGGGTCTGAATACTTTCAGAATGCACTGTATATGGTGAATCACCCCATAAGTTTGAAAACATGGAGGTGTGATTTTTAGGCTGTATCGCCCTAGAACATGGTGGCAGAGACAAAGCAGCTTGCAGAGCCAGTTTTACAGTACAGCCCCTACATCTAGGTTGCCTCCCCAATGACACCCTAACCCCTTATATAGTGCACTACTTTTTGACCGGAGCCATGTCTAAAGTAATGCACTACATAGGGAATAGGGTGCCATTGGGGAATGCACGTCTATGGTTCTGCGAGGACTTCTGAAGACAGGCAGGCTATGTCAGGGTATTGAGGTAATACATGGAAATGAGGGGTAACATTAATCAAGGATTTAATGGAATCTGGTCTCCTTCCTCTGCAGCGTAAACTCCAAGGTTACAGTTACCTGGAAAGATTTGTCTCAACCTGGGGTCACTAGAGAAGAGAGAGAAGCTGCCTGGTCTCAGAGTTAGATTCCCAGAGAAAGATGTGTCTCTACCTGGGGTCACTAGAGAAGAGAGAGATGCTGCCTGGTCCCAGAGTTAGATTCCCAGAGAAAGATGTGTCTCAACCTGGGGTCACTAGAGAAGAGAGAGATGCTGCCTGATCCCAGAGTTAGTGTCTCAAATGCCATCCTATTCCAGATATAGTCACTACTTCTGACTATGGCCCAGAATGCACTATATAGGGGATAGGGTGCCATTCTCTGGTCTAAAGTAGTGCACTATATAGGGGATAGGGTGCCATTCTCTGGTCTAAAGTAGTGCACTATATAGGGGATAGGTTGCCATTCGGGATGTAGCCAGAGTATGATCCAATTCACAAAGGGGAGGAAGAGGTAGTGTCCCTGAAGAAGGGTGGGAAGAGGTAGTGTCCCTGAAGAAGGGTGGGAAGAGGTAGTGTCCCTGAAGAAGGGTAGGAAGAGGTAGTGTCCCTGAAGAAGAGGAGGAAGAGGTAGTGTCCCTGAAGAAGAGGAGGAAGAGGTAGTGTCCCTGAAGAAGAGGAGGAAGAGGTAGTGTCCCTGAAGAAGAGGAAGAAGAGGTAGTGTCCCTGAAGAAGAGGAGGAAGAGGTGGTGTCCCTGAAGAAGAGGAGAAGAGGTAGTGTCCCTGAAGAAGAGGAAGAAGAGGTAGTGTCCCTGAGAGGAGGAGGAAGAGGTAGTGTCCCTGAAGAGGAGGAGGAAGAGGTAGTGTCCCTGAAGAAGAGGAGGAAGAGGTAGTGTCCCTGAAGAAGAGGAGGAAGAGGTAGTGTCCCTGAAGAAGAGGAGGAAGAGGTAGTGTCCCTGAAGAAGAGGAGGAAGAGGTAGTGTCCCTGAAGAAGAGGAGGAAGAGGTAGTGTCCCTGAAGAAGAGGAGAGGAAGAGGTAGTGTCCCTGAAGAAGAGGAGTAAGAGGTAGTGTCCCTGATGAAGAGGAGGAAGAGGTAGGTCCCGATGAAGGAAAGGTAGTGTCCCTGATGGAGAGGAAGAGGTAGTGTCCCTGAAGAAGAGAGGAGTAGTGTCCCTGATGAAGAGTTGGTGAGAAAAGGGGGAATGAGAGAAAGAAAGGCAGAAAAAACAGATGACAACAAAGAAGGCAGATCATCGAAACGAAAAACCAAACAGTCAGAATAATTGGGTGAGAGGATTTTCTTACCAAGGTTAGTTTTTCACAGCAAATTACCTTAATCTTGTGAGTGCTGTCTGCAGCAGGAGATCGTTCCGTCAACATGGTTGATAACATGGTCTTTTTCCAGACAGAGTCATTTTTCACTAGACAGGTACACGGAGAGGACAGGTAAGGAGTACAGGGATTCCTCCTGGGACCGATTCTTTTGCAATGCAGCATTTCTCTCTGTCTGCATCCCAAATAGTACCCTATTCCCATAGGCTCTGGTCAAAAGTAGTGCACTATAAAAGGAAGAGAAAACGATCCTGCTCCCACTATATCCTCCAATTCACACTGCCCAGTCCTGGAGACAAAGTAAATTTGCACAGAGTATTATAAGATACCTAGTGCCATTCACGAACACTTCCTCATAGCATTTCATGATGAGTAAGACGATGTAACTGTGAACGTAGGAATTAGGAATGGAGTCTGTGAAGACTGAAGCAGGATTTCCAAAGTATTTTACAGTTTGTTTCATCGGTATAACATTACAGTATACATTTCACTTTTACATTAGTTGGGGGGGCTGATATGACGACGAACCAAGAAAAAAAGTGACTAGGGAGCAGTTCAGTTATCCACCAAACAGAGTGAGAATGACCAACGATGCATCACCACTCTGAAAAACCTCTCAGCTAGAGACATTCTAACCGCTGGAAAGATATTTATAAATACGACCATGATGTGAAGATGCTACAAGGGTACTGCCTCCGGTCTGGCATGGACATTCTCAACAATGCTTTCATCAATTCAAAGCAGGGCAATAAATGTTGGCCTCACAGGAGCTGAGCGGATGATGACCTTCCTGAGTTCTCTGCTGCTGCTGAGAAATATACACTGTCACCGGGAGAGAATAGAATCAGATAGTGTCCCCAGTGGACGGACTCTCCTCTCCTCTCCTCTCCTCTCCTCTCCTCTCCTCTCCTCTCCTCTCCTCTCCTCTCCTCTCCTCTCCTCTCCCTCTCCCTCTCCTCTCCTCTCCCTCTCCCTCTCCTCTCCTCTCCTCTCCTCCTCTCTCTCCTCTCCTCTCCTCTCCTCTCCTCCTCTCCTCTCCTCTCCTCTCCCTCCCCTCTCCCTCCCCTCTCCTCTCCTCGCCTCGCCTGCCTCTCCTCTCCTCTCCTCTCCCTCTCCTCTCCTCTCCTCTCCTCTCCTCTCCTCCTCTCCTCTCTCCTCTCCTCTCTCCTCTCCTCCTCCTCTCCTCTCCTCCCTCTCCTCCTCTCCTCTCCCTCTCCTCTCCCTCCTCCTCTCCTCTCCCTCTCCTCTCCTCTCCTCTCCCTCTCCTCTCCTCTTTCCTTTCTCCTCTCCTCTCCTCTCCTCTCCCTCCCTCCTCCCCTCCTCTCCTCTCCTCTCTCCTCTCCTCTCTCTCCTCTCCTCTCCTCTCCTCTCTCCTCTCCTCTCCTCTCCTCTCCTCTCCTCTCCTCTCCTCCTCTCCTCTCCTCTCCTCTCCTCCCTCTCCTCTCCTCTCCTCCTCTCCTCTCCCTCTCCTCTCCTCTCCTCTCCTCTCCTCTCCTCTCCTCTCCTCTCCTCTCCTATCCTGCCCCTCTCTACTGGGCAGAGAGGAGGCGCAGAGCAGTTGAGCGGGGATGTAACGTCATGATCCAGAGAGGAGTAAGCTGATGACATGGCTGTGCAGGAGACCCCCTGCTTCTCTGGAAGTGCTCGGATGACAGGCAACATGAGAGAGGAGCAGCAGGCCTTTCAAGAGGAGGGGGAGAGAGAGGTAGGGAGAGAGGGAGGGAAGGGGGAGTGGTGCTAGAAAGGAGAGGAGAGTGGTGCTGGAAAGGAGAGGAGAGCGGTGCTGGAAAGAAGAGGAGAGCGGTGCTAGAAAGAAGAGGAGAGCGGTGCTGGAAAGGAGAGGAGAGCGGTGCTGGAAAGGAGAGGAGAGCGGTGCTGGAAAAGGAGAGGAGAGCGGTGCTGGAAAGGAGAGGAGAGTGGTGCTAGATAGTGTGCTCTGTTCCTGCCTCTCAATGTGCTTTGATGGTACAGGACACAGTGCCACCTTAGGGGACTGCAGAGTTGACCTTGACTATGTGGCAGCACGTGACGTCTTCTGTTGTCTGTGGACTAAATGTCTGTCCTGGATATTGCTGTGGCTGTGTACAAATGGTTCGAATTGATCTAGTATAAAATGTAAAGAGCTGTATATGGTGAATAGTTTGGTAATGCTTTATATGGTGAATAGTTTAACAGAGCTTTATATGGTGAATAGTTTGGTAATGCTTTATATGGTGAATAGTTTAATAGAGCTTTATATGGTGACTAGTTTCTGGATGTACTAATACATGATGTTCTAATTCACGAAGGACAAATTGAGGTCAGATTGTAGAAAGTCAGTTACATTATACTCTCCTTTTTTTCCCGTCCGAGGTGGGCTGATCTTTTGCTCATCTCACTTTCTACTTTATTTCACGGCCCCTTGGATTTTGGGGTGACGACAGAATAGCTACATTTAATCATCTTTAAATGCAGAGAGAGACTCGCAGAAGGAGCAGTGCGTTCTAGTCTAGTGTTATACAGGTCCAGAGTAAAGAGCAAGGAAAGAAATTAGGCTTTTCATTTCATTTCCGATGATTCCCGCACATTTAGATCTAAAAAAAAAAAAGGATGATCCATTCTAAGAAAATAAATGAGATGTGCTTATTTCTGGACTATTTTAATACGGGCTGTAACAGGTGAACATTTAAATGGCGTTCGTACTTCCTGTTTTAAAGGACACGATAATGATCTACTTCTTCTATTATCTTTCACCTCATGACACTTAGAATACATGGAGATACTTTGGACTTTAAAAATTAATTTCATAGGTTACAAAAATAAATTAAATATAGAAGTTGGATAAATGTAATTAGTGATGAAGTACAATTGTTTATTGAGTTTAATTGTGTTTTACAGTTAAGTGAACATACTTAAACAAAACAAAAATTCCATCACTTCATAACAATCATTTCCTACATTTTATAGTCAATAAAAATAAAACATTGGTAGAATCAAGCAATTATTACACTTTTAAATGTTTTGTTTTTAGAATAATTAACATTTAAGTGAACATACTTTTAATTGTTGACATCACTTTGCAACAAAATCGTTCTTAGCTTTTGCAATGTACAAAAATAAAACATAGTCAATTAAAATCAAACAATCCCTTTCTAAAAGGTTTTTTGTTACCTGCATCTCTCAGGCTAAATAACTCACTCTCTGAATCATATGAAAGCTACAGTCATCAGGATAAATGACTCAATCTCTGAATCATATGAAAGCTACAGTCATCAGGATAAATGACTCAATCTCTGAATCATATGAATGCTACAGTCATCAGGATAAATGACTCACTCTCTGAATCATATGAAAGCTACAGTCATCAGGATAAATGACTCACACTCTGAATCATATGAAAGCTACAGTCATCAGGATAAATGACTCACTCTCTGAATCATATGAAAGCTGCAATCATCAGGCTAAATAACTCACTCTCTGAATCATATGAAAGCTACAGTCATCAGGATAAATGACTCACACTCTGAATCATATGAAAGCTATAGTCATCAGGCTAAATGACTCACTCTCTGAATCATATGAATGCTACAGTCATCAGGATAAATGACTCACTCTCTGAATCATATGAAAGCTACAGTCATCAGGATAAATGACTCACTCTCTGAATCATATGAAAGCTACAGTCATCAGGCTAAATGACTCACTCTCTGAATCATATGAAAACTACAGTCATCAGGATAAATGACTCACTCTCTGAATCATATGAAAGCTATAGTCATCAGGCTAAATGACTCACTCTCTGAATCATACTGTATAAAAACGACTCATCACTACATCCTTTCTCTTCAGTCTGCCACATCCCAGCATGCTGACTGGCCAGACTAGCGATGGATGTCAACAGTAACAAGTGAGATGAATTGATTTTAGTGTTAGCTGTGTTGCCAAGTGAACTCCATATAGATTGCACTTTGCTTTCTCATCTTCCTTCATGGCTGACAATTCAGTTTATCGAATTGACATAAATGAGTTCTCCCCGGGAATTATATCTCCCAATTATTGAGCGTTCAGAAACCCTTCACCGGGTCGATACGATTTTCCCTGTTTTTTTTCTTCTGACCCAACCACAGCACATAAACATAAAATGGGATACTTCACAAAACAGCATCTAAATGAATCCCTTAGTGTTGAATCCTAAACTCAGATACGTGTGCGTACTGGAACTTGAATATCTATAAAACAGGACATTGATCTGTCTTCTCTGCTCTTTTTGTTCAGGTTTAAATTGTTCTTTCTGACGTAGCCACAGCCCATCAGCATACTAATACACCTCACAGAATCAAGGGAACTGTTATAACCCCATGCTATAAGACTCCCTAGGTCAGTAAACCCCCTTCGTAACCCTTGGTGAAAAGCATTACATGTAGTTTGAGTGGTAAATACTGTACGTTGAGTATTCTCCCCGGGGCACGACATGCTCCACAGTGCCTCAGTGGATCTGTAACGGCCACGATGTTCCACACAAACAGACCACAGACCTGTAGTAACCAGCTTTATTCTCTTGTTTGTTGTTGTTGTTTTTTTGTGGAGAATCACAAGTGGTCGTCCATTAATGGGCTGGAATGGCTGTGTTTTCTGAGCCCTAATCAGCCAATAATGGGATTTGTAAAAGCCTGCGAATGCGCTCCCCATTAATCATGGATGGCTGTGGGATGTCAGGATTACCTGGGACGTGTCACTCTCTCTCTCTCTCTCTCTCTCTCTCTCTCTCTCTCTCTCTCTCCCCCTCTCTCTCTCTCTCTCTCTCTCGTCTCTCTCTCTCTCTCTCTCTCTCTCTCTCTCACCCTCTCTCTCTCTCTCTCTATCTCTGTCTCTCTCTCTCTCTCTCTCTCTCTCTCTCTCTCTCTCTCTCTCTCTCTCTCTCTCTCTCTCTCTCTCTCTCTCTCTCTCTGCGTCCTAAGTGGCACCCTATTTTCTCTGTAGTGCACTACTTTTGACCAGAGGCCTATAGATATTGCTAAGGGCCCTGGTTAAAAGTAGTGCACTATATAGGGAACAGGGTGCCATTTGGGATGTGTCACTCTGCAGCAGAGTGACTAGGAGGCCATGGTCGCTCCCCTCAGTCCCTGGCCACCCGGAAGCCATTTGGGCTCTTATAAATACATTTGCAAGCTGTACAGAGAGGATACGCTGCCAGTTTCCCCTCACACAGCTTTTTTGTCAGTAATGTGACAGACAATTCAATGTTTTGTTTGTCATGTTGGGTTCAAGGCCGTGGCATCTGGTTCTGTCTCCAAGGAGTTAGGATTTACAGGGTTTGGGTGTTGAGGGTCAGTTGAACGAATTGTTCAGAAGGATCTCTGTATGGCTTCCAGCTATTGTATGTATATTAAATAGGGTGTCCGTCCACTCTGGCCAGAGAGGGTAAAAACGCGCTTCGGTGATGGAATTTCACTTCCTTATGTTATAAAATACATTATACCAAAGCAAATATTATTTTTCATGTTCATAAAAAAAAAAATGAAGATTTATATTATGTATGTATCTGTATTGTCCCCAAAGGACAGGTCTTGGCCAAGTAAAATAGACATGACGTACGTTGAAAACATACACGCATAAAATATACATTGACAAGGGGAAGATTCTGAGCATGAAATAGAGATATCCAAAGGTTTTCCAAATGCATGGAATTATGTTTGTGACCAATCTGTTTTGCTCTGTAGACCTATTTCTGGGCCAGGAGCTCCAGACATCATTTGAATATGAATGACTACAATAACATTACATATTCATTCTCAATTATTTGTTTTATCTCAGTCATCCACTGCTCCTCCTCCTGTGAATTGTTTCTGTTTGGTTTTGAGTGTCTTTCTTTACCCCTCCAGATTGAACCCTTTACCCCTCCAGATTGAACCCTTTACCCCTCCTGATTGAACCCTTTACCCCTCCAGATTGAACCCTTTACCCCTCCTGATTGAACCCTTTACCCCTCCTGATTGAACCCTTTACCCCTCCTGATTGAACCCTTTACCCCTCCTGATTGAACCCTTTACCCCTCCTGATTGAACCCTTTACCCCTCCTGATTGAACCCTTTACCCCTCCAGATTGAACCCTTTACTCCTCCTGATTGAACCCTTTACCCCTCCTGATTCAACCATTTACCCCTCCAGATTGAACCCTTTACCCCTCCTGATTGAACCCTTTACCCCTCCTGATTGAACCCTTTACCCCTCCTGATTGAACCCTTTACCCCTCCTGATTGAACCCTTTACCCCTCCTGATTGAACCCTTTACCCCTCCTGATTGAACCCTTTACCCCTCCTGATTGAACCGTTTCCTTACCCCTCCTGATTGAACCCTTTACCCCTCCAGATTGAACCCTTTCCTTGCACCTCCTGATTGAACCCTTTACCCCTTCTGATTGAACCCTTTACCCCTCCAGATTGAACCCTTTCCTTACCCCTCCTGTTTGAACCATTTACCCCTCCTGATTGAACCCTTTACCCCTCCTGATTGAACCCTTTCCTTACCCCTCCTGATTGAACCCTTTACCCCTCCTGATTGAACCCTTTACCCCTCCTGATTGAACCCTTTACCCCTCCTGATTGAACCCTTTACCCCTCCTGATTGAACCGTTTCCTTACCCCTCCTGATTGAACCGTTTCCTTACCCCTCCTGATTGAACCCTTTACCCCTCCAGATTGAACCCTTTACCCCTCCTGATTGAACCCTTTACCCCTCCTGATTGAACCCTTTACCCCTCCAGATTGAAACCTTTCCTTGCACCTCCTGATTGAACCCTTTACCCCTCCTGATTGAACCCTTTACCCCTCCAGATTGAACCCTTTACCTCTCCTGATTGAGCCCTTTACCACTCCTGATTGAAGCCTTTACCCCTCCTGATTGAACCGTTTCCTTACCCCCTCCTGATTGAACCAATTCCTTACACCTCCTGATTGAACCCTTTGATTACCCCTTCTGATTGAACCGTTTCCTTACCCCTTCCTGATTGAACCCTTTGATTACCCCTTCTGATTGAACCGTTTCCTTACCCCTCCTGATTGAACCGTTTCCTTACCCCTTCCTGATTGAACCCTTTACCCCTCCAGATTGAACCGTTTCCTTACCCCTTCCTGATTGAACCCTTTACCCCTCCAGATTGAACCGTTTCCTTACCCCTTCCTGATTGAACCGTTTCCTTACCCCTTCCTGATTGAACCGTTTCCTTACCCCTTCCTGATTGAACCGTTTCCTTACCCCCCCCAGATTGAACCGTTTCCTTACCCCTTCCTGATTGAACCCTTTCTTTAACCCTCCTGGTTTTTACTGAGGCTTAATATAATCAGGCATCAGAAGCCTTGCCAAGAAACTCTGCCTTTGCTGAGGTCTTGACTGTATAGCCTATTCTGTCCTACATGGATCTAAAATAAGTTTGATTCATTTACTACTGGCTAGGCGTGACTCTCTTGACCAATGCCTCCAACTTTATCACTTTATATATATATATATTAAATATTAAAACTTTCACGGTTAAAGACAGTGCTGAAAATAGCGTGGGAGAGAACATTTATACGGAGGAATGTTCTACATTACAAAGACAAATTTGGGCCGAGACTAATCACGACGTTGTAATTTGTAAATTAAGGATAATCTATTTTCCCCAGCTCTCGCCGTCTGCCTCAGATTCAAATATAGTTCTTTATGATAAATTCAATCAAACGGTACTTTGCAGTTAAACACTAGATATAATGCTTGCATTAAAAATTAAACACCCCCCAAAAATCATCATTTAGAAATTTAACCGATTGGCCAAATGTGTTTCCATAATTAAGTTTTAGCTTCTCATAGACTAATGTAGCTGAATGTATGTCTAGTAGGAAAGCAGAGCAGCCAGGTCCTTCTGGGGGGTGTTAAATACCCCTAGTGATGTCATCTGCTGATTTACAGAACAGAGTGAAGCCAAGCAGCAGAGGAACACAGACTCACCACACCTGTGGACTTCCTGGAGACACATCGTAACTCATTTATTGTCCAATCAAAATGTGTGTCTCGCAAAGACACAGCGGAACTCTTTCACTACGCTCCATATGAACCACCTTGTCTGTGTCCCAAAATAGCACCCCACTCCCTATATAGTGCACTACAGGACCTGGTCAAAGGTAGTGCGCTATATAGGGAATAGGGTGCCATAGGGCTCTGGTCTAAAGTAGTGTACTATATAGGGAATAGGGTGTAATAAGGCTCTGGTCTAAAGTAGTGCTCTATATAGGGAATAGGGTGTAATAAGGCTCTGGTCTAAAGTAGTGCTCTATATAGGGAATAGGGTGTCATAGGGCTCTGGTCTAAAGTAGTGTACTATATAGGGAATAGGGTGTCATAGGGCTCTGGTCTAAAGTAGTGCACTACATAGGGAATAGGGTGTCATAGGGCTCTGGTCTAAAGTAGTGCACTATATAGGGAATAGGGTGTCATAGGGCTCTGGTCTAAAGTAGTGCACTATATAGGGAATAGGGTGTCATAGGGCTCTGGTCTAAAGTAGTGCACTATATAGGGAATAGGGTGCCATTTGAGATGAAGACTTATATAACTAACCTGGTTACACTGTTCCAGCATCAAAGATACTCTGAGGAGAAATATTCAGTCACAGAAAGCACAATAACAAAAAGTATGAACCGTTACTACGGTAATAGTTTCAGTACAGTACAAATGATATACGGGTCGTATTTGCATATCTCAATAGAAAGTGAACAACAGGGACGTAATTATTGCATTGAAGAGAAAGTCTTTAGTGTCCCTTAACATAAGCTCCTTAGAAACTTATGTAAATTAGCACGCTGGATGTGCAGGCGAAAGTGACATAGTTATTATTAATTTTTGCAGTTCATGGAAATCTTTCAGGCTTAAATAATCTCTCCGTAATAAAACAACTTAGATTAAATAATTGTATTCTTCCCAATGCTCACACTACAGCCCCCCCAAAAAATTGGGGGAAATTAAAATAGCTTATCTAGTGGATGTTGAAGAACCCTTCAACGGTGCTATTACCATTCTGAAGGCCCTGAGGAAGTTAGCTCAATATTAAGACGAGAATATTGGAACAACAATGAAGCAAAAAGTTGAAGTATGGCCGGAAAATATGGGAATATTAAGAACCTTTATGAATTAAAAACCTAGCCAGCTCTCAACCCCTCGGATGTGTCCCAAACGGCATCCTATTCCCTATGTAGTGCACTCCTTTTGACTAGGGTTCCATAGGGGCTCTGGTCAAACGTAGTGTACTATATAGGGAATAGTGTGCCGTTTGGGACGCAAGCCCTCGGTTGAGCCAGGCTGGCTAGGGGTTGAGAGCTGGCTAGGGGACGGTGCTTCTCTCTAAAGAGTATGAACAGACAGGAGACAGGGACAGTTTTGGACTGACATTAGAGAATGCCCTGATTTCTCTCTGATCGATACTTCTCCCAAAAACAATCAAGGAGAGAATTGGATCTCAGGTGAAGTGTGTGTGTGTGTTTGTGTCTCCACACGTGCGAGAGAGAGAGAGAGAGAGAGAGAGAGAGAGAGAGAGAGAGAGAGAGAGAGAGAGACAGAGAGAGAGAGAGAGAGAGAGAGAGAGAGAGAGAGAGAGAGAGAGAGAGAGAGAGAGAGAGAGAGAGAGAGAGAGAGAGAGAGAGAGAGAGAGAGACAGAGAGAGAGAGAGAGAGAGACAGAGAGAGAGAGAAATGACACACACACACACTCCTAATCGTGGAGACCTGGAGTGTGGCCAGCAGACCTGAACCCCCTGCTGCAGATCACATTGCACCACAGATCCCATTGGGCGTCACAAATCTCCTCAGGAATAAGGAACGAGAGCTGCCCAACCCTGTCCCCAATCCCCCCCCCTCTCTCTCTCTCTCTCTCTCTCTCTCTGCTGTGACCCCACCACTAGATGACCTACTAACTAACACAAGGACTCACCGAGGGGACGAGATCAGACGATTGGTGGAGGGAAAGAAAGAAAGAAAGAAAGAAAGAAAGAAAGAAAGAAAGAAAGAAAGAAAGAAAGAAAGAAAGAAAGAAAGAAAGAAAGAAAGAAAGAAAGAAAGAAAGAAAGAAAGAAAGAAAGAAAGAAAGAAAGAAAGAAAGAAAGAAAGAAAGAAAGAAAGAAAGAAAAAGTCAATCAAAGTGATTAACTGAGAGAAGATGAATTCCTTTTCTTTTGTTCCATTTCTAAAAGAACGTGAGGGAACATTCCAAGGGAAATCAGAGTTCAGCCCATGATAAGATAGGTGTTGATAATTTAGTGACTTCTTTCTTTAAGTACAAGGACTTAAATCTCTGAAGGAGTGCATGGGAACTTTTGTATTAACCATTGGTTGATCAGTGGAGTCAAGCTAATTCTTTAACCGTGTTGGATTTAATGCTTTCATAATTGAAATGGTACTGAACAGTGTGTTAGTTTGTTAAAATGTACAGTACATGTATTTCAGTCACCCCCAGTCACCCCCATTAAAAATCCTACAATGTGATTTTCTGGAATTATTTTTCTCAATTTGTCTGTCATAGTTGACGTGTACCTATGATGAAAATGACAGGCCGCTCTCATCTTTTTAAGTGGAAGAACTTGCACAATTGGTGGCTGACTAAATACTTTTTTTCCCCACTGTACAGTTAGTGAGTGCATGCATCATTTTATTTTTTTCATACTGCCCCCGTGGGGAATCGAACCCACAACCCTGGGCGTTGCAAACGCCATGCTCTAACCGAACGGAGCTACATCCCTCTGCCGGCCATCCCCTCCCTCCCCTACCCTGGACGACGCTGGGCCAATTGTGCGCCGCCGCCCCCCCCCCTTGGGTCTAGTAGTTATTGTTTTAAACACACAACACAAGACACGCGGCTAGTTTCAGAAGCATCAGCGTGTAGGACTGAAGCTAGTTTCAGAAGCACAGCGTATAGGACTGAAGCTAGTTTCAGAAGCACAGCGTATAGGACTGAAGCTAGTTTCAGAAGCATCAGCGTATAGGACTGAAGCTAGTTTCAGAAGCACAGCGTATAGGACTGAAGCTAGTTTCAGAAGCACAGCGTATAGGACTGAAGCTAGTTTCAGAAGCATCAGCGTATAGGACTGAAGCTAGTTTCAGAAGCACAGCGTATAGGACTGAAGCTAGTTTCAGAAGCACAGCGTATAGGACTGAAGCTAGTTTCAGAAGCACAGCGTATAGGATTGAAGCTAGTTTCAGAAGCACAGCGTATAGGACTGAAGCTAGTTTCAGAAGCACAGCGTATAGGACTGAAGCTAGTTTCAGAAGCACAGCGTATAGGATTGAAGCTAGTTTCAGAAGCACAGCGTATAGGACTGAAGCTAGTTTCAGAAGCACAGTGTATAGGACTGAAGCTAGTTTCAGAAGCACAGCGTATAGGACTGAAGCTAGTTTCAGAAGCACAGCGTATAGGACTGAAGCTAGTTTCAGAAGCACAGCGTATAGGACTGAAGCTAGTTTCAGAAGCACAGCGTATAGGACTGAAGCTAGTTTCAGAAGCACAGCGTATAGGACTGAAGCTAGTTTCAGAAGCACAGCGTATAGGACTGAAGCTTGTTTCAGAAGCACAGCGTATAGGATTGAAGCTAGTTTCAGAAGCACAGCGTATAGGACTGAAGCTAGTTTCAGAAGCACAGCGTATAGGACTGAAGCTAGTTTCAGAAGCACAGCGTATAGGACTGAAGCTAGTTTCAGAAGCACAGCGTATAGGACTGAAGCTAGTTTCAGAAGCACAGCGTATAGGACTGAAGCTAGTTTCAGAAGCACAGCGTATAGGACTGAAGCTAGTTTCAGAAGCACAGCGTATAGGACTGAAGCTAGTTTCAGAAGCATCAGCGTGTAGGACTGAAGCTAGTTTCAGAAGCATCAGCGTGTAGGACTGAAGCTAGTTTCAGAAGCACAGCGTATAGGACTGAAGCTAGTTTCAGAAGCACAGCGTATAGGACTGAAGCTAGTTTCAGAAGCACAGCGTATAGGACTGAAGCTAGTTTCAGAAGCACAGCGTATAGGACTGAAGCTAGTTTCAGAAGCACAGCGTATAGGACTGAAGCTAGTTTCAGAAGCACAGCGTATAGGACTGAAGCTAGTTTCAGAAGCACAGCGTATATAGGACTGAAGCAGCATAACGTTCAAGACTGTAGAAGTACAATCCTATTTCAATAAATTACTAACTTAATATAGTAAAACGGTAACCCCATTTCTTGACATTTTGTTTTAATATTAGAAAGAAAATGTAGAAAGAAAAAAAAAAATATGATGTGCAATATAGAGAAATGTGATATTTGAAATGTGATGTGAAAGCACTGTCTGCTTCCTTCAGTATCTGCAGTCCTCGGGCTGACACATTGTAGAACCTACGTTTGTACAAGGACCTGGTGCCGCTATTGACGTGTGTATCAACGATCACCGTTTTATTAGACACTGACATTTCCTATTGGACTGGTCGAACAAATGGCATTTCCCCAGACAACTTGTTAACTTTTAAAGGTTGATAGATTCAATAGACGCCAGGGCTCAAACAAGCAGTGGATCACACTGGAAAAACAAAGCTGGGAGATTAGCTGCTGTCAGTTTGTGTGTTGAAAAGGATGAAATGTGCAAGGGGCCGGCGCCGACTGAAACCCCGGGCCCTGCTTATAAAAACGACATGGACAGTATTGATCCTGATGAGGAAGACTTTTTAAAAAAGAGAGAAAGAAAGGAATCTCTTGTCTAGTTTGTGTTCTTCTTCCTCCACTGCTGCCGGTCGGAAGAGACCCTCCTCTTTGATCCACAAGACTGCTTCCCACCCTATAGGTTCTGGTCCAAAGTAGTGCACTATGTAGGGAATAGTGTCCAAAGTAGTGCACTATATTGGGAATAGGGTCCAAAGTAGTGCACTATAAAGGGAATAGGGTCCAAAGTAGTGCACTATAAAGGGAATAGGATCCAAAGTAGTGCACTATATAGGGATTAGGGTCCAAAGTAGTGCACTATAAAGGGAATAGGGTCCAAAGTAGTCTACTATATAGGAATAGGGTCCAAAGTAGTGCACTATAAAGGGAATAGGGTCCAAAGTAGTCTACTATATAGGAATAGGGTCCAAAGTAGTGCACTATAAAGGGAATAGGGTCCAAAGTAGTCTACTATATAGGGAATAGGGTCCAAAGTAGTGCACTATAAAGGGAATAGGGTCCAAAGTAGTCTACTATATAGGAATAGGGTCCAAAGTAGTGCACTATAAAGGGAATAGGGTCCAAAGTAGTGCACTATATAGGGAATAGGGTCCAAAGTAGTGCACTATATAGGGAATAGGGTGTCATTTGGGGCTCGAACCATGTCGCTGCGGTAGGAGAGAGGTTAGAAGGGATACAGGTTAAGTGTGCTGAGGGAAGTAGAGAGGTTAGAAGGGATACAGGTTAAGTGTGCTGAGGGCAGTAGAGAAGTTAGAAGGGATACAGGTTAAGTGGGGCTCAGACCATGTCGCTGCATCTCAGTGCTTGAGGCGTCACTACAGACCCCCTGGTTCGATTCCAGGCTGTATCACAACCGGCCGTGATTGGGAGTCCCATAGGGCGGCGCACAATTGGCCCAGCGTCGTCCGGGTTTGTCAGTAAACTGTTCGTACTGTAATATCTAGCCGGTTGCTGTGAATTAAAACACAACGTGTCAGTAAACTGTTTGTACTGTAATATCTAGCTGGTTGCTGTGAATTAAAACACAACGTGTCAGTAAACTGTTTGTACTGTAATATCTAGCTGGTTGCTGTGAATTTGCCCCAACTCTTTCCACTCTCTGAGTGCGTATTTTCTACTCAATTTAACATCAGTAAATATCGTGTCCATTTAATGTAGAAAAACATTTACACAGACATGCCATTTAAATAGCATTACAAAAACCTCCTGTAATCTCACACCACAGACCCCCAGACTACCATGTTTTCATCTCTCATGTTGGTAGGAAAATCCATGATTGGCATGCTGGTCTTTATATGTCATCTCTATAACATTATAATGTATTGGCATGCTGGTGTTTATATGTCATCTCTATAACATTATAATGTATTGGCATGCTGGTGTTTATATGTCATCTCTATAACATTATAATGTATTGGCATGCTGGTGTTTATATGTCATCTCTATAACATTGTAATGTATTGGCATGCTGGTCTTTATATGTCATCTCTATAACATTATAATGTATTGGCATGCTGGTCTTTATATGTCATCTCTATAACATTATAATGTATTGGCATGCTGGTCTTTATATGTCATCTCTATAACATTATAATGTATTGGCATGCTGGTCTTCATATGTCATCTCTATAACATTATAATGTATTGGCATGCTGGTCTTTATATGTCATCTCTATAACATTATAATGTATTGGCATGCTGGTCTTTATATGTCATCTCTATAACATTATAATGTATTGGCATGCTGGTCTTTATATGTCATCTCTATAACATTATAATGTATTTGCATGCTGGTCTTTATATGTCATCTCTATAACATTATAATGTATTGGCATGCTGGTCTTTATATGTCATCTCTATAACATTATAATGTATTGGCATGCTGGTCTTTATATGTCATCTCTATAACATTATAATGTATTGGCATGCTGGTGTTTATATGTCATCTCTATAACATTATAATGTATTGGCAGGCTGGTCTTTATATGTCATCTCTATAACATTATAATGTATTGGCATGCTGGTCTTTATATGTCATCTCTATAACATTATAATGTATTGGCAGGCTGGTCTTTATATGTCATCTCTATAACATTATAATGTATTGGCAGGCTGGTCTTTATATGTCATCTCCATAACATTATAATGTATTGGCATGCTGGTCTTGATATGTCATCTCTATAACATTATAATGTATTGGCATGCTGGTCTTTATATGTCATCTCTATTATCCGTATTATAATGTAGCGGTTGTAAATGTTGGGTCGGTCGGCATGACTTGACCGGAAAAACTCAACTGTTACTTTGTGTCATAATGACGGATGGTGGGTTGGTGCCCCCTTCCAGCCCCTTTCCCAGCCCCCTCCCATGCCCCCCTACCACCCCTCTCCTACCCCCTCCCATGCCCCCTTCCCAGCCCCTCTGCCACCCCTCTCCTACCCCCTCCCATGCCCCCTCCCATGCCCCCCTACCACCCCTCTCCTACCCCCTCCCATGCCCCCCTGTCATCATTAGCAGTGAGGAGATGAGCCCTCTGAGCTTTTTTAGAAAAGCTTTTAATTGCTTTCGGCCGAGGCACATTTAAATTGGTGTTGAAAAAAGGCTGGATTATCTGCTGGACGTGAAATGTTGTTGGAAAACAAAGTCACGTAGGGTCACAACTGTAGCTAAGGCCGGATGGATGGATGCAGTTATGAAGGTTCTTTACTTTACTTTAAACCTTTCAGAATGTTTTTGGAAAACAGGAGCAGTAGTAGATGTACAGTAAATAGGAAAAGCTGTCTATGATAAACATGGAAATATACCATCGTAATGACGGCTGTACAATTTGCTGTTTCATTTCATTTGAACAATTAGCAACCGATTCCTATATGTTTTTGTTTTTTTGATATTCTTAAAGATGGAATCAATATTAATATGAATATTGAAATAATTCATAATAATTGTATTTAAATAATATTGAAATAGTATTCAAAGTGGTCACCAAGCCTCTGTTTCGGTAAAATGCTGATGGATTGGCCTAGATCAGGGTTCTTCAATTCCGGTCCAGGAGGGCCAAAACACTTCTGTTTTTTTTTATTTCTACCTGGTAGTTAATCGCACTCACCTGGTGTCCCAGGTCTGAATTAGCCCCTGATTAGAAGGAGAGGATGGAAAAACAGAGGTGTTTCGGCCCTCCAGGACCTGGAATTGAAGAACCCTGTTCTAGATAATCACATTTAGGGTAGTTGAGGGTCTCATTTTGATTCGTAGCTAATGCGTCAGCAACAACGAAAGATAATGTAGTTTCAACCCTTTCTGATGTAGCTAGCTAGTTAGCATAACGTGTTAGCTACTTGTTACTAAATTAGCAAACTGACGTATTTTTTTATTTTTTTATTATTTTTTTTTCTGGGGGGAATGGATCAGCTTAATATTGCAGATAGATGGTATCTTCTATCAATGTAATTGTCTGCATCACTTCCAATCCCCCACGTTTTTATTTTATTTTATTTTTTTAAATATATATATTCCCCTTTATTACTTTTCAACCCCGCCTTCCTTTCCCTACTTGGGGTAAATTAGTGAACAACAATGCCCAGGCCTCTACTTCCGGTCTATACTTACTCTCTACACCTTATGGACAGAGTTACTTTTACAATAATTCTATTATATATATTTTTTATTTTATTTATTTTTTATTTATTTTTTGCTCCTGAACTTCTTCTACTCTCAACCTCTCCGATCATTTTCATGATGTCCATCCGGTTTGCTTCTATATGCCATATCTTTCTAACTGTGCTCCTTCCCAAAAGCTCCCAACATACAACCTATATCTTATTATGGACACAGTATGCTTACATTATTAGCTATCTTTGTTATTATTTGTTGTTAGTTGTTATTAGTCCCATCCTTCAACTCTATTCAATACCTCCCATCTATCTCTTAACACCATCCATATAGGATTTCTATTTGCCATATATATTTCAACCGTACTGTGATGTTTTACAAAAGTTCTGAACCTTTCTATTCTCATTGCTTCTACAGATTGTGAATTAAAAATAAACATTTTTGCTAAAAGTATTATTATATTATTGATTGATTGACTATGACTTTTCAGATCACCCAGTAATGCTATCTGCAGGGTTAGCTCCAGGTAAATATTGCAATCCTTTAGCCATTCCTGGACCTGTGTCCAAAAACAAGCTACAAATGGACAGAACCAAAACAAATGATCTAATGATTCTGTCTCTTCACAGCAAAATCTGCAGAGCTGGGAAGATTGTATCCCCATATAAATAACATTCTATTGGTAGCAATAATTTTATATAATAATTTAAATTGAAAGATTATAATTTTTGAATCCGCTGTCGCTTTTGCGTGTCAGTTCATAAACACTATGCCATGGGATCGGTCGTCAAAGATCTCTTCCCAACTATTTTGCAATATATATGGGACGGCTGTCAATCCTTTGGTCCTTAAATGAAACTGATATACTTTTTTTATTTATCACAGTTTTCCTTAACCAATTATGTTGTTTAATGCAAGGCCGACAGACAAGTTCCTTACTTTCTCCCCCTTCCACTTTCCTCTTCCACTTTTGCGGTAAGGCTGCAATTATTTGGTTGTAATTTTGGGTAGAGCAGACATTTCCATATGTTTTTGTTAGCTGCATGTGCGACATAACTCCACCAGTCCTACCGATGATATCATTTACGAAGATTATACCTTTTTTAAACATTCTGTCAAAAAATAAAGTTTTTTTGTCAATTACTATATTTGAATTTAACCACAATATTTGTTGCATTATTTGTTCTGTCGTTTCTGGAGGATTAAATTGAAATTGCAGCCAACTTTCTATGGCTTGTTTTAGAAATAGTGACATTTGGGAGATTATTTCCTTTTCAAATAACTGAAAGTGAGAGGTTGTAATCTGAATAAAGGGAAAAAGGCCTTTCTTGAACATTGGGTGAGACAATCTTACTAATTTGCTTGAGAACCAGTTCGGATATAAGTATAACTTTTGGATGACTGAAGATTTTAGTGATAGGTCTAATGCTTTAATATTTAATAATTTCTGTCCTCCGAATTCATATTCATTATATAAATATGCTCTTTTAATTTTGTCTGGCATGCCGTTCCAAATAAAATTGAATATTTTTTTCTCATATAATTTAAAAAACAAATAGGTAAACTGGGATAATACTAAAGAGTTAATCAGGGTGATTTTTCCACAAATTGACAGGTATTTTCCTTTCCATGGTAGTAAGATCTTATCTATTTTTGCTAACTTTCTATTAAAATGTATTGAAGTGAGATCATTTATTTCCTTTGGGATATGTATTCCGAGTATATCCACATCACCATCAGACCATTTTATTAGTAAACTACATGGTAATGTAAAAATTGTATTTTTTAGTGATCCAATACGTAATATGGTACATTTGTCAAAAAACATTTTTTTTATTTTTTATTATTTATTATTATTATTTTTTTTTTTTGGGGGATGGATCAGCTTAATATTGCAGATAGATTGTATCAAAATTTGGTTTTAATCCAGAGAGGTTAGAAAATGTATCTAGATCCTCTATGAGGCTGTGGAGGGATTCTAGTTGTGGATCTAAAAGAAAACATGAATCATCTGCGTACAATGACACCTTTGTTTTTAAGCCCTGTATTTCTAATCCTCTGATATTATTATTGGATCTGATTTTAATAGCTAACATCTCGATGGCCACAATAAATAGATATGCCGATAGTCCTGACGTTAGCCAGGACCTGGAATTGAAGAACCCTGGCCTAGATACATGAAACCACTCTCTAATTCATAGGCAGAGGGATGGATGCATGACATAAAAATTACAGTTGCATTTATCTTGTTTACAAACATCGGGAGTATAACAAGCTTATATTTGGGGGTTCTGACGGGGTACGACAGTTGAACTAAGCTCATTAGGCATTTACAAGTTATATATTCTTTAAGAATCAAAAGGGTACATATAATTAATTTATAAGTTATATTCCTTAAGAATCGATGGGTATATATATATCATTAATTTATAAGTCCGAAAATAGATGTAGCAATTACGGATTCTAGCTTTAAGAAAAAAAATGTCCATATATATATACATATTTGAAAAACGGTTATTTTTCATTTTAGTCATTTAGCAGACGCTCTTATCCAGAGCAATTAGGGTTAAGTGCCTTGCTTAAGGGCACATCGACAGATTTTTCACCTAGTCGGCTCGGGGATTAGAATCAGCGACATTTCGGTTACTGGGCACAACGCTCTTAACCACTAAGCTACCTGCCGCCCTTCATTTTGAGTCAGATTGGTAGGCATTATGAAGTGCTTTGATAGGCTAGTCAAAGACCATATCACCTCCTCCCTCTCCCAGACACACTCCACCCTCTCCAATTCATCTACCGCCCTGACAGATCCACAGACGAGGCAAATCACCATTGCACTGCACATTGCCCTCACCCACCTGGACAAGAGGAATGTGCACATGTTAGGATGCTGTTCATCGACTACAGCTCAGCCTTCAATACCAATACGGGCGGCAGGTAGCTTAGTGGGTAAGAGTGTTGTGCCAGCAACCGAAAGGTTGCTGGTTCTAATCCCCAAGCCAACTAGGTGAAAAATCTGTCGATGTGCCCTTAAGCAAGGCACTTAACCCTAGTTGCTCATGTAAGTCGCTCTGGATAAGAGCGTCTGCTAAATCACTAAAATCTCAAATGTAATGTTACGAACCCCGTGGCTTTAAAAGTCTAGGGTGGAATGGAAAAGAGACCCGTAACATAACTCACGCTAATTAGAATATTTCCAACGAACAGTGAGAACAAAAATATGCAGACAAACACAAAGCTACCGTCAAACACAAAAATATTTATTATAAAACACACGGTAAAGGTTTGGGGAAAAGGGGCTGAGCATCACCATGGACACCGTGGTGAAAAAGGCACGACTGTTTAACCTCAGGATGCTCTGTGTACACATCTCCAAACCACATGGACACCGTGAACGTCAAGTTCCTCTGTGTACACATCACCATGGACACCGTGGTGAAGAAGGCACGACTATTTAACCTCAGGATGCTCTGTGTACACATCACCATGGAAACCGTGGTGAAGAAGGCACGACTATTTAACCTCAGGATGCTCTGTGTACACATCACCATGGAAACCGTGGTGAAGAAGGCACGACTATTTAACCTCAGGATGCTCTGTTTTGACACATCACCATGGACACCGTGGTGAAGAAGGCACGACTGTTTAACCTCAGGATGCTCTGTTTTGACACATCACCATGGACACCGTGGTGAAGAAGGCACGACTGTTTAACCTCAGGATGCTCTGTTTGCACACATCACCATGGACACCGTGGTGAAGAAGGCACGACTATTTAACCTCAGGATGCTCTGTGTACACATCACCATGGAAACCGTGGTGAAGAAGGCACGACTATTTAACCTCAGGATGCTCTGTGTACACATCACCATGGAAACCGTGGTGAAGAAGGCATGACTATTTAACCTCAGGATGCTCTGTTTTGACACATCACCATGGAAACCGTGGTGAAGAAGGCACGACTGTTTAACCTCAGGATGCTCTGTTTGCACACATCACCATGGACACCGTGGTGAAGAAGGCACGACTGTTTAACCTCAGGATGCTGAGGAAAATCAGCCTGTCCCCGAGGGCCCTCACTGCATTCTACAGGAGCACCGTCGAGAGCATGCTGTCGGTCTGCACCGTCGAGAGCATGCTGTCGGTCTGCATCACAGCCTGGTACGGCAACTCCACCGCTGCTGACTGCAAGGCGCTACTGAGGGTGGTACGCTCAGCCGAAACGCACCCTGCCCCAATGGACATCTATATTTATCATTGTCACAGGGTTGATTTATTTAATATTATTATTATTATTATTATTATTATTATTATTATTATTATTATTATTATTATTATATACACTACCAGTCAAAAGTTTGGACACACCTACTAGATCTTTTAAAGTTCATGCAAGTGCAGTTGCAACAACCATCAAGCGCTATGATGAAACTGGCTCTCATGAGGACTGCCACTGGCATGGAAGACCCAGAGTTACCTCTGCTGCAGAGGATAAGCTCATTAGAATTACCAGCCTCAGAAATTGCAGCCCAAATAAATCCTTCACTGAGTTCAAGTTACAGACACATCTCAACATCAACTGTTCAGAGGGGACTGTGTGAATCAGGCCTTCATGGTCGAATTGCTGCAAAGAAAATCACTACTAAAGGACACCAATAAGAAGAAGAGACCTGCTTGGGCCAAGAAACATGAGCAATGGACATTAGACCGGTGGAAATCTGTCCTTTGGTCTGGAGTCCAAATTTGAGATTTTTGGTTCCAACCGCCGTATCTTTATGAGACGCAATGTGGGTGAATGGATGATCTCCGCATGTGTATTCCCCACCGTAAAGCATGGAGGAGGAGGTGTTATAGTGTGGGGGTGCTTTGCTGGTGACACTGTCTGTGATTTATTTAGATTTCAAGGCACACTTAACCACGATGGCTACCACAGCATTCTGCAGCGATACTCCATCACATCTGGTTTGGGCTTAGTGGGACTATCATTTGTTTTTCAACAGGATAATGACCCAAAACACACCTCCAGGCTGTGTAAGGGCTATTTGACCAAGAAGGTGAATGATGGAGTGCTGCATCAGATGACCTGGCCTCCACAATACAATAATCCCCCGACCTCAACCCAATTGAGATGGTTTGGGATGAGTCGGACCGCAGAGTGAAGGAAATGCAGCCAACAAGTGCTCAGCATACGTGGGAACTCCTTCAAGACTGTTGGAAAAGCATTCCAGGTGAAGCTGGTTGAGAGAATGCCAAGAGTGTGCAAAGCTGTCATCAAGGCAAAGGGTGGCTATTTGAAGAATCTCAAATATAAAATATATTTTGATTTGTTTAACAATTTTTTTGTTACTACATGATTCCATATGTGTTATTTCATAGTTTTGATGTCTTCACTATTTTTCTACAATGTAGAAAATAGTAAAAATAAAGAAAAGCCCTTGAATGAGTAGGTGTGTCCAAACTTTTGACTGTTACTGTATATATATATATTTTTTGTATCGTTTCATGCACACCTGCACTGTTGAAGCTTGGAGCTGAAGTATTTCACTGTACACTGCAACTACATCTGCTACCCCGTGCATGTGACTAAATAAACATCTCATCTCTAATCTAATCTAATCTGCTTTTGACCAAAACCCAATGGGTCCTGGTTGGAAGTAGTGCACTGTAAAGGGAATAGGGTGTGGGAGGCAGTTCAGGCCTCTTTTAGCAGGCGCTGTCCCAGAGACGGGAACTACAGTAACTACAGGAACTACAGTAACTACAGTAACTACAGGAACTACAGAAACTACAGAAACTACAGAAACTACAGTAACTACAGGAACTACAGTAACTACAGTAACTACAGGAACTACAGAAACTACAGGAACTACAGTAACTACAGTAACTACAGGAACTACAGAAACTACAGGAACTACAGTAACTACAGTAACTACAGGAACAACACTAACTACAGGATCTACAGGAACTACAGTAACTACAGGATCTACAGGAACTACAGTAACTACATGATCTACAGTAACTACAGTAACTACAGGAACTACAGGAACTACAGTAACTACAGTAACTACAGGAACAACACTAACTACAGGATCTACAGGAACTACAGTAACTACAGGATCTACAGGAACTACAGTAACTACAGGATCTACAGTAACTACAGGAACTACAGGAACTACAGTAACTACAGGAACTACAGTAACAACACTAACTACAGGATCTACAGGAACTACAGTAACTACCGGATCTACAGGATCTACAGGAACTACAGTAACTACAGGATCTACAGTAACTACAGTAACTACAGGAACTACAGGAACTACAGTAACTACAGGAACTACAGTAACAACACTAACTACAGGATCTACAGGAACTACAGTAACTACAGTAACTACAGGATCTACAGTAACTACAGTAACTACAGTAACTACAGGAACTACAGTAACTACAGGAAATACAGTAACAACACTAACTACAGGATCTACAGGAACTACAGTAACTACAGGATCTACAGGATCTACAGGAACTACAGTAACTACAGTAACTACAGTAACTACAGTAACTACAGGAACTACAGTAACTACAGTAACTACAGGAACTACAGTAACTACAGGATCTACAGGAACTACAGGATCTACAGGATCTACAGGATCTACAGTAACTACAGGATCTACAGGAACTACAGTAACTACAGGATCTACAGGATCTACAGGATCTACAGGAACTACAGGATCTACAGGATCTACAGGATCTACAGTAACTACAGGATCTACAGGAACTACAGTAACTACAGGAACTACAGGATCTACAGGATCTACTGGAACTACAGTAACTACAGGAACTACAGTAACTACAGGATCTACAGGATCTACAGGATCTACAGGAACTACAGTAACTACAGGAACTACAGTAACTACAAGATCTACAGGATCTACTGGAACTACAGGAACTACAGTAGCTACAGGATCTACAGAAACTACAGTAACTACAGTAACTACAGGATCTACAGGATCTACTGGAACTACAGGATCTACTGGAACTACAGGGACTACAGTAACTACAGGAACTACAGTAACTACAGGATCTACAGGAACTACAGTAACTACAGTAACTACAGGATCTACAGGAACTACAGTAACTACAGTAACTACAGGATATACAGGAACTACAGTAACTACAGGAACTACAGGATCTACAGGATCTACAGGAACTACAGGAACTACAGGATCTACAGGATCTACAGGATCTACAGGAACTACAGTAACTATAGTAACTACAGGATCTACAGGATCTACAGGATCTACTGGAACTACAGGATCTACAGGATCTACAGGAACTACAGTAACTACAGTAACTACAGGATCTACAGGATCTACAGGATCTACAGGAACTACAGGATCTACAGAAACTACAGGAACTACAGTAACTACAGGATCTACAGGAACTACAGTAACTACAGTAACTACAGGATCTACAGGAACTACAGTAACTACAGTAACTACAGGATCTACAGGATCTACAGGAACTACAGGATCTACAGTAACTACAGGAACTACAGTAACTACAGGATCTACAGGAACTACAGTACTAAACATTCAGCTGTGTACTAAAATAACTTCTCCACAGGACTCAGTTTGATACCTGTGTGTTTGTTGTGGGCATGTTAGGCCCCAGATCCTCTGTGTGTGTGTGTGTGTGTGTGTGTGTGTGTGTGTGTGTGTGTGTGTGTGTGTGTGTGTGTGTGTGTGTGTGTGTGTGTGTGTGCGTGTGTGTGTGTGTTGTGTGTGTGTGTGTGTTTGTGTGTGTGTGTGTGTGTGTGTGTGCGTGTGTGTGTGTGTGTGTGTGTGTGTCTGTGTGTATGTGTGTGTATGTGTGTATGTATGTGTGTGTGTGTGTGTGTGCGTGTAGTGTGTGTGTGTGTGTGTGTGTGTTGTGTGTGTGTGTGTGTGTGTGTGTGTGTGCGTGTGAGTGTGTGTGTGTGTGTGTGTCTGTGTATGTATGTGTGTGTATGTGTGTATGTGTGTGTGTATGTGTGTGTGTGTGTGTGTGTGCGTTCGGACCCAGCTCTTGTCTTTTTGTTCATCCATGTGTTTTGGCCTGCTTGGTTTTACAGCACTATATTCCACCAGCTAGTGTTGTCTTGTTGTTCATCCATGTGTTTTGGCCTGCTTGGTTTTACAGCACTATATTCCACCAGCTACTGAGACAGAATGCATTAGCAAAGCCTCTCACAACACAACACACAAAGCCTTGCCATGAATTATAAATCCAGATACATTTTCAGCTTTTTTCAGCTGCGACACAACAATCGTTGATGCATAAAAGCACCACAAGCAGATGTTCTGCCTCTGTTGCTCCTGTTTAAAGGTGGTTGTGTTTTTTTTTGTTGTGTTGTATATTTTAACGGGGATTTAATTGCAGAAAGACGTAACATGGAGATATCATTACCCCTGAACATGACAACATGACACGCCTGGCTTGAAGCTCTCCGCTCTTCTTTTATTCTCTGGAAGTAAGAGACAGAGAGAGAGAGACGAGGAGGATGTAGAGAGACAAGGAGGAAGGAGAGAGACGAGGAGGAAGGAGAGAGACGAGGAGGAAGGAGAGAGACGAGGAGGAAGGAGAGAGACGAGGAGGAAGGAGAGAGACGAGGAGGAAGGAGAGAGATGATGAGGAAGGAGAGAGACGAGGAGGAGGGAGGGAGACGAGGAGGAAGGAGGGAGACGAGGAAGAAGGAGAGAGACCACCAGGAATTAGAGAGACGAGGAGGAAGGAGAGAGACGATGAGGAAGGAGAGAGACGAGGAGGAAGGACAACACTATGTAACCTCCTGTGAAGGGCTCAATCCGACGGGGTAACAGAGTCAGGCTTGCGTCCCAAACAGCACCCTTGTTCCCTGTATAGTGCCCTACTTTAGACCAGGGCCCTCTGGACTGCTCCTATGGCCCCCTGGTCTACAGTAGTGTACTGTATAGGGAATAGTCTGCCATTTGGGATGCGGCTTCAGCTAATCCGAAGCATATCCACGGCGCTCGGTGTGAGGCTCATCAAGGGACGGACTTCCTGCGGACAGATAAGAAGGCTCCATTAACTTCCCAGCATGCCGCGGGTGCATTCCGTAGAAAAGAGAGAAAGAGGAGGGGGAGGTTGGGGTTGTGTGTCATGCTGGCTGGTCTCTTTAAATAATACAGCAGCAGGTAAACGCAGCAAGGCCGACTGTCATGCATCTTTCACCAGGACATATAACAGTCAAGTTCGGGCTGATTTATTTTAACATTAGCACACGATGAACACACACACACACATACACACACACACACACACACACACACACAGACACACTATCCATAGACAGAGTCAGTGTTTATAATCCAGGTATGCTGTCACGCTTCAGCAGGCTGTTCTTCAGTATGTTAAATAAATGTATGTTTCCTTGGCTGGAAATCATACAGAAGGCTATGGGACTAAGGGACTGGATAATTCTTTATTCCTGAACTATAGCATTCAAAAGAAAGATTTGAATTACTGCTACGGATGGATGTATTTTTGTAGTGCACTGGAGTGTGTGCCTGTGAGTTGATGAAGCAGAAAATTGAAAAGTATTTATTGTAAGAATATAACTTGTTGGCGGATAAACATTATCTACAACGTATACCCAGTGTATGGCAATGTAGACTTGTAGGCTGGATTCAATCCGTACTGCAGAAGTATCGCGGAAGATCTGCGGTATAGCTCGTTTTAAATTTTAAAGGCGTTGTTCCCGCATTCGCGGAGACTGCGTTCAAGTTAAACACTGCACATGTCGGCTCAATCGGAAATTACCTTTACATTACACTTCCAGGATACTACACGCCAATTCAGCCCCTTGGGAGACGTATCAACAGAATATGGGAAGAATTTCCAGGGTAAAAAATGGATCAGGAAACCATAGGTAAGTCTTTATGCATCGCCCTGACCAGGTATAGAAATTTGTAAGAATAGAATAGAATAGAATAGAATAGAACAGAATATAATATATTAGAATAGAATGGAATGGAATAGAACATAATAGAATAGAATAGAATAGAATAGAATAGAATAGAATAGAACAGAACAGAATAGAATAGAATAGAATAGAATAGAATAGAATAGAATAGAATAGAATAGAATAGAACAGAATAGAACAGAACAGAATAGAATAGAATAGAATAGAATAGAATAGAATAGAATAGAACAGAACAGAACAGAACAGAATAGAATAGAATAGAACAGAATAGAATAGAATAGAATAGAATAGAACAGAACAGAATATAATATATTAGAATAGAAAAGAAAAGAACAGAATATAATATAATATATTAGAATAGAATGGAATGGAATAGAACAGAATAGAATAGAATGGAATAGAATAGAATAGAATAGAATAGAATAGAATAGAACAGAATAGAATAGAATAGAATAGAACAGAACAGAATAGAATAGAACAGAACAGAATAGAATAGAATAGAACAGAACAGAACAGAATAGAATAGAATAGAATAGAATAGAATAGAATAGAATATAATAGAATAGAATAGAATAGAACATAATATAATATATTAGAATAGAATAGAATAGAATAGAATAGAATAGAATAGAATAGAATAGAATGAAATATAATATAATATAATATAATATAATAGAACAGAATAGAATAGAATAGAATAGAACAGAATAGAATATATTAGAATAGAATAGAATAGAATGGAATAGAATATAATAGAATGAAATAGAATACAATACAATACAATAGAATAGAATGGAATATAATATAATAGAATGAAATAGAATACAATACAATACAATAGAACTGAATGGAATAGAACAGAATAGAATAGAACAGAACAGAATAGAATAGAATAGAACAGATAATGTAAGATGAGAAGGAAACAGTAGAACAAGTAGGAAGTTAACTGTATTGGAAAAGCATTCTTGATAATGTTGCTGTTATCACTCTGGGGACAATATAGAAGTAAATATTACAATATATAAGTAAATATTACAATATATAAGTAAATATTACAATATAGAATTAGATATTACAATATAGAATTAAATATAACAAGATAGATGTAAATATTAAAATATATGTGTAAATATTACAATATGGAAGTCAATATTACAATATATAAGTAAATATTACAATATAGAAGTAAATATTACAATATGGAAGTACATTTTACAATATAGAAGTACATATTACAATATAGAAGTAAATATTACAATATAGAAATACATATTACAATATAGAAGTAAATATTACAATATAGAAGTAAATATTACAATATAGAAGTACATATCAAAAGTATAAGTAAATATTACAATATAGAAGTAAATATTACAATATAGAATTAAATATTACAATATAGAATTACATATTACATATAGAAGTAAATATTACAATATAAAATTACATATTACATACATAAGTAAATATTACAATATAGAAGTAAATATTACAATATGGAAGTAAATATTACAATATAGAATTAAATATTGCAATATAGAAGTACATATCAAATGTATAAGTAAATATTAAAGATCCAATGCAGCCGTTTTTATCTCAATATTAAATCATATCTGGATAATAATTAAGTAGCTTATTGTGATTGTTTTCAATGAACAATTACATATTACATATATAAGTAAATATTACAATATAGAAGTAAATATTACAATATGGAAGTAAATATTACAATATAGAATTAAATATTACAATATAGAAGTACATATCAAATGTATAAGTAAATATTAAAGATCCAATGCAGCCGTTTTTATCTCAATATTAAATCATATCTGGATAATAATTAAGTAGCTTATTGTGATTGTTTTCAACGAACATGTTTTAAAGTAAACAAAAATAGCTTCTTAGCAAAGAGTAATTTCTCAACAAAGAATTTTGAGAGGACTGTCTGGGAGTGGTCAGAGTGGGGAGGAACAACTGAAAACGAGCTGTTTTATTGGCAGAGAGGGTTGGAACTCTCTTTCTTATTGGTCTATTAACTAATTTACCACTTTTCTATCGCCAAAACTCCATCCAATCAAAACAGGCTGAAATTTCAGGCGGTCTTTTCAAACAGCTCTTAAACTAAAAGGTAATTAACACTTTTTACAATTTCACAGTATTATTACAACCTCATAGTGTTGAAATATATATATATATATATATATATATATATATATATATATATATATATATATATATACAGGAACATCACATTTTCACTGGGTCTAAGGAAATATTACAAAGTCTAAGGAAATATTCCTATTACAGTGAATATAATGCAAGGAAAAATCACATATTATTCCTGCTATAGTGAATATAACACAAGGATAAATCACATATTATTCCTATTATAGTGAATATAACACAAGGATAAATCACATATTATTCCTGCTATAGTGAATATAACACAAGGATAAATCACATATTATTCCTATTATAGTGAATATAACACAGGGATAAATCACATATTATTCCTATTATAGTGAATATAACACAAGGATAAATCACATATTTCTCCGTGTAAACGTTGTGTCTGTTTATGGTAATGTTGCACCAGATGTGGCCACCGTCTGTCTGAATAGAAACCACCCCACTGACACCTTAACAAACAGCTACGCCGGACAAGTTCTCTCGTTTTCCCCCGTTGTTTTATTTCCTCCTTTCTCCTCCCAGACAATGACAGACAGAAAAACGACGTATGTACGGGGTTGTTGGGTTTGGCAGTGCCTCCTCCATTCAAAGCCAGTGGATGGTGCCTAGCTGCTCCGAACTCACTGATCCGAGCGTCACCAAGCCTCTCCTGTCACGCCCAAACGCTCCCCAGCTACCAGCTGCACAACCTGCTCAATGGAGCCTCCAAATGTTGACTTATTTTCTTCTTTTTTTTTTCTCTCTCTCTGTCTAGTCTTATTTTTTCCATTGGAGCAAGTGAACCGGTGTCTCTTATGTTGATACGCACATAAGCATGGGGGGGTCGGGGGTTAGGAGTGGAAGCAATTATTATTCCCTGTTTGTGAAAGGAAGTGAAAAGATAGTTGGAGGAGGAGGAAGAGGAGGAGGAGGAGGAGGAAGTGAGGAGGAGGAGGAGGAGGAGGAGGAGGAGGAGGAGGAGGAGGAAGACCAGTGCTGTTGTGATAATAGGAGAGTGTGGGTGTTGATGTTATTTCTCTTGTTAACACAGAGATGCCTTGAACTGTTATATGAGTCTATGAGTGTTGATAAGGGGGAGAGTAAAGGAGACAAAATGAGAGGAAAGGAAAGGAAAGGAAGGGCAAGGAAAGGAAGGGCAAGGAAAGGAAAGGAAAGGAAAGGAAAGGAAAGGAAAGGAAAGGAAGGAAAGGAAAGGAAAGGAAGGGAAAGGAAAGGAAAGGAAAGGAAAGGAAAGGAAAGGAAAGGAAAGGAAAGGAAAGGAAAGGAAAGGAAAGGAAAGGAAAGGAGAGGAAAGGAAAGGAAAGGAAAGGAAAGGAAAGGAAAGGAAAGGAAAGGAAAGGAAAGGAAAGGAAATGAAAGGAAAGGAAGGCAAAGGAAAGGAAAGGAAAGGAAAGGAAAGGAAAGGAAGGGAAAGGGAAAGGAAAGGAAAGGAAAGGAAAGGAAAGGAAAGGAGAGGAAAGGAAAGGAAGGGAAAGGAAAGGAAAGGAAGGAGAGGAAAGGAAGGGAAAGGAAAGGAAAGGAAGGAAAGGAAGGGAAAGGAAGGGAAAGGAAAGGAAGGAAAGGAGAGGAAAGGAAAGGAAGGGAAAGGAAAGGAAAGGAAGGAGAGGAAAGGAAGGGAAAGGAAAGGAAAGGAAGGAAAGGAAGGGAAAGGAAGGGAAAAGAAAGGAAGGAAAGGAAAGGAAAGGAAGGAAAGGAAAGGAAAGGAAGGGAAGGAAAGGAAGGAAAGGAAAGGAAAGGAAAGGAAAGGAAAGGAAAGGAAGGGAAAGGAAAGGAAAGGAAGGGAAGGAAAGGAAAGGAAAGGAAAGGAAAGGAAAGGAAAGGAAAGGAAAGGAAAGGAAAGGAAAGGAAAGGAAAGGAAGGAAAGGAAATGAAAGGAAAGGAAGGCAAAGGAAAGGAAAGGAAAGGAAAGGAAAGGAAAGGAAAGGAAGGGAAAGGAAAGGAAAGGAAAGGAAGGGAAGGAAGGAGAGGAAAGGAAGGGAAAGGAAAGGAAGGGAAAGGAAAGGAAAGGAAGGGAAGGAAAGGAAGGAAAGGAAAGGAAAGGAAAGGAAAGGAGAGGAAAGGAAAGGAAGGGAAAGGAAAGGAAAGGAAAGGAGAGGAAAGGAAAGGAAAGGAAGGAAGGAAAGGAAGGAAAGGAAAGGAAAGGAAAGGAAAGGAAAGGAAAGGAAAGGAAGGGAAAGGAAAGGAAAGGAGAGGAAAGGAAAGGAAAGGAAGGAAGGAAAGGAAGGAAAGGAAAGGAAAGGAAAGGAAAGGAAAGGAAAGAAAGGGAAAGGAAAGGAAAGGAAAGGAAAGGAAACGAAGAAAGGAAAGGAAAGGAAAGGAAAGGAAAGGAAAGGAAGGGAAAGGAAAGGAAAGGAAAGGAAAGGAAAGGAAAGGAGAGGAAAGGAGAGGAAAGGAGAGGAAAGGGAAAGGAAAGGAGAGGAAAGGAGAGGAAAGGGAAACGAAGGAAAGGAAAGGAAAGGAAAGGAAAGGAAAGGAAGGGAAAGGAAAGGAAAGGAAAGGAGAGGAAAGGAAGGGAAAGGAAAGGAAAGGAAAGGAAAGGAAAGGAAAGGAAAGGAAAGGAAAGGAAAGGAAAGGAAAGGAAAGGAAAGGAAAGGAAGGGAAATGAAAGGAAAGGAGAGGAAAGGAAAGGAAAGGAAAGGAAAGGAAAGGAAAGGAAAGGAAAGGAAGGGAAAGGAAAGGAAAGGAAAGGAAAGGAAACGAAAGGAAAGGAAAGGAAAGGAAAGGAAAGGAAAGGAAGGGAAAGGAAAGGAAAGGAAAGGAAAGGAAGGGAAGGGAAAGGAAAGGAAAGGAAGGGAAGGAAGGAGAGGAAAGGAAGGGAAAGGAAAGGAAAGGAAAGGAAAGGAAAGGAAAGGAAAAGAAAAGAAAAGAAAGGAAAGAAGGAAAGGAAAGGAAGGGAAAGGAAAGGAAAGGAAAGGAAGGGAAGGAAGGAGAGGAAAGGAAGGGAAGGGAAGGAAAGGAAGAAAGGAAAGGAAAGGAAAGGAAGGGAAAGGAAAGGAAAGGAAGGGAAGGAAAGGAAGGAAAGGAATGGAAAGGAAAGGAGAGGAAAGGAAGGGAAAGGAAAGGAAAGGAAAGGAGAGGAAAGGAGAGGAAAGGGAAAGGAAAGGAGAGGAAAGGAGAGGAAAGGGAAACGAAAGGAAAGGAAAGGAAAGGAAAGGAAAGGAAAGGAAGGAAAGGAAAGGAAAAGAAAAGAAAAGAAAAGAAAAGAAAGGAAAGAAGGAAAGGAAAGGAAAGGAAGGGAAAGGAAAGGAAAGGAAAGGAAAGGAAAGGAAGGGAAAGGAGGAAAGGAAAGGAAAGGAAAGGAAAGGAAAGGAAGGGAAAGGAAAGGAAAGGAAAGGAAGGAAAGGAAATGAAAGGAAAGGAAGGCAAAGGAAAGGAAGGGAAAGGAAAGGAAAGGAAGGGAAGGAAGGAGAGGAAAGGAAGGGAAAGGAAAGGAAAGGAGGGAAAGGAAAGGAAGGGAAAGGAAAGAAAGGAGGAAGGAAAAGGAAAGGAAGGGAAAGGAAAGGAAAGGAAAGGAGAGGAAGGGAAAGAAGGGAAAGGAAAGGAGAGGAAAAGGAAAGGAAAGGGAAAGGCAGGGAAAGGAAAGGAAGAGGAAAGGAAAGGAAGGGAAAGGGAAAGGAGAGGAAAGGAGAGGAAAGGGAAAGGAAAGGAAAGGAAAGGAAAGAAAGGAGAGGAAATGAAAGGAAAGGAAAGGAAGGAAAGGAAAGGAAAGGAAAGGGAAAGGAAAGGGAGAAGGAAAGAAAGGAAGAGGAAAGGAGAGGAAAGGAAGGAAGGGAAAGAAAGGAGAGGAAAGGAGAGGAAAGGAAAGGAAGGAAAGGAAAGAAAGGGAAAGGAGAGGAGGAAAGGAGAGGAGAGGGAAATGAGAGGAAGGGAAGGAAAGAAAGGAAAGGAAAGGAAAGGAAGGGAAAGGAAAGGAAAGGAAAGGAAAGAGGAAAGGGGAAGGAAAGGAAAAGAAAGGAAAGGGAAGGAGGAAGGGAAAGGAAAGAGAAAGGAAAGGAAGGAGGAAAGGAAATGAAGGAAGGGAAGGCAAAAGGAGAGGGAAAGGAAAGGAAAGGGAAAGGGAAAGGAAGGGAAAGGAAAGGAAAGGAAAGGAAAGGAAAGGAAAGGAAAGGAAGGGAAAGGAAAGGAAAGGAAAGGAAAGGAAGGAAAGGAAATGAAAGGAAAGAAGGACAAAGGAAAGGAAGGGAAAGGAAAGGAAGGGAAGGGAAGGAAGGAGAGGAAAGGAAGGAAGAAGAAAGGAAGGAAAGGGAAGGAAGGAAGGAAAGGAAAGGAAGGGAAAAGGAAGGAAGGTGGGAAGGAAGGAAAGGAAGGAAGGAAAGGAAGGAAAGAAGGAAAGGAAAGGAAGGAAAGGAAAAGGAAAGGAAAGGAAAGGAAGGAAAGGAAGGGGAAAGGAAGGGAAAGGAAAGGAGAGGAAAGGAAAGGAAGGGAAGGAAAGGAAAGGAAGGAAGGAAAGAGGGAAAGGAAGAAAGGAAAGGAAAGGAAGGAAAGGAAGGAAAGGAAAGGAAGGAAGGAAGGAAAGGAAAGGAAAGGAAAGAAAGGAAGAAGGAAGAAAGGAAAGGAAAGGAAAGGACGGGAAAAGAAAGGAAAGGAAGGGAAGGAAAGGAAGGAAAGGAAAGGAAAGGAAGGAAAGGAAAGGAAAGGAAGGAAAGGAAATGAAAGGAAAGGAAGGCAAAGGAAAGGAAAGGAAAGGAAGGGAAAGGAAAGGAAAGGAAGGGAAGGGAAGGGAAGGAGAGGGAAGGGAAGGGAAAGGAAAGGAAAGGAGAGGGAAAGGAGAGGAAAGGAAAGGAGAGGAAGGGAAAGGAAAGGAAAGGAAAGGGGAAAGGAAGGAGAAGGAAGGGAAGGGAAGGGAAGGGAAAGGAGAGGAAAGGAAAGGAAGGGAAAGGAAAGGAAAGGGAAAGGAAGGGAAGGAAGGAGAGGAAAGGAAGGGAAAGGAAAGGAAAGGAGAGGAAAGGAAAGGAAGGGAAAGGAAAGGAAAGGAAAGGAAAGGAAGGGAAAGGAAAGGAAAGGAAAGGAAGGGAAGGAAAGGAAGGAAAGGAAAGGAAGGAAAGGAAAGGAAAGGAAAGGAAGGAAAGGAAAGGAAGGGAAGGAAAGGAAGGAAAGGAAAGGAAAGGAAAGGAAGCGAAAGGAAAGGAAAGGAAAGGAAGGAAGGAAAGGAAGGAAAGGAAAGGAAAGGAAAGGAAGGGAGAGGAAAGGAAGGGAAAGAGAAAGGAAAGGGAAAGGAGAGGAAAGAGAGGAAAGGAGAGGAAAAAGGAAAGGAAAGGAGAGGAAGAGGAGAGGAAAGGGAAACGAAAAGAAAGGAAAGGAAGGAAAGGAAAGGAAAGGAAGGGGAAGGAAAGGGAGGTTGAAAGGAAAGGAAAGGAAAGGAAGGAACGAAAGGAAAGGAAAGGAAGGAAAGGAAAGGAAGAAAGGAAAGGAGAGGAAGGGAGAGGAAAGGAAGGAAGGGGAAGGAAAGGAGAGGAAAGGAGAGGAGAAAGGAAAGGAAAGGGGGAGGAAAGGAGGAGGAAGGAGCGAAGCGAGAATGAGGGAGAGGAAAGGAGAAAGGAAAGGAAAGGAAAGAGAGGCGAGGAGAGGCAAGGGAAATGAAAGGAAGGGAAAGGGGAAAGGAAGGAAAGGAGGAAGGGAAAGGAAAGGAAGGAAGAAAGGAAGGGAAGGAAGAGGGAAAGGAGAGAAAGGAAAAGGAAAGGAAGGAAGGAGAGAAGGAAAGGAAAGGAAAGGAAAGGAAGGGAAAGGAAAGGAAGGAAAGAAAGGAAAGGAAAGGAAAGGAGGGAAGGAAGGAAAGGAAAGGAAAGGAAAGGAGAGGGAAAGGAAAGGAAGGAAGGAAGGAAGAGGAAGGAAAGGAAAGGAAAAGGAAGGAAAGGAGGAAGGGAAGGGAAGGAAAGGAAGGAAGGGAAAGGAAAGGAAAGGAGAGGAAAGGAAAGGAAGGGAAAGGAAAGGAAGGGAAGGAAAGGAAGGAAAGGAAAAAGGGAAAAGGAGAGGAAAGGAAAGGAAGGGAAAGGAAAGGAAAGAGAGGAAAGGAAAGGAAAGGAAGGAAGGAAAGGAAGGAAAGGAAAGGAAAGAAGGGAAAAGGGAAAGGAAAGGAAGGAAAGGAAGGGAAAGGAAGGGAAAGGGGAAGGAAGGAAGGTAAAGGAAAAGGAAGGAAAGGAAAGGAAAGGAAGGGAAGGAAAGGAAGGAAAGGAAAGGAAGGGAAAGGAAAGGAGAGGAAAGGAAGGAAAGGAAGGAAAGGAAAGGAAAGGAAAGGAAAGGAAGGAAAGGAAATGAAAGGAAAGGAAGGCAAAGGAAAGGAAAGGAAAGGAAAGGAAAGGAAGGGAAAGGAAAGGAAAGGAAGGGAAGGAAGGGAAAGGAAAGGAAAGGAGAGGAAAGGAAGCGAAGGAAAGGAAGGAAAGAAGGGAAAGGAAGGAAAGGAGAAAGGAAAGAGGAAAGGAAAGGAAAGGGAAAGTGAGAGGAAAGGAAGGGAAAGGAAAGGAAAGGGAAAAGGAAAAGGAAAGGGAAGGGAAAGGAAAGGAAGGAAAGGAACGGAAGGAGAGGAAGGGAAGGAAAAGGGAAAAGGTAGGGGAAGGGAAGAGAGTTGGAGAGGAGAAGAGGAGAGGAAGAGGAAGAGGAAATAGACCATGTTGTCATACCTGTAACTATCATAGCATGGCCTCTGTTAACGAGAAGCTGTGTGTGATAAAAAAAAAGGAATGCTTCTGAGAATATATGAGAAACTCATATATGTTGTCAATTCGCAGCTAGGACTGTGGGGTGCTTCACCAATGTTAACACCTTCTGAGCTGACATAAAGAGATGTGTATCTGGCAACCCTAGGGCTGGGGAACACGTCTGTTGGAAATCCTCTTAGGGCTCTGTGTTTTTAAAAGGTGTTTCTCTTGTTGTAGCTTCTAAGCTACATGCTCCCAGTAGTTCATGCGTTTCAATCAATATAGCACATAGGTGCAGCTGAGTCTTTGACAAACATTCGCACATTCAACAGCCTCTATTTATGTATCTGCCCCGCACTCACTGAATCGGATTATGACACAAAGTGAATGATTTGTTTTTTTACATAAAACAATGGTGGCTTTCATGGAGATGGTGACAAAAGCGCTTAATTCTGAGTGTCTTTTCCTTCTATAACACAGAAGCTTTGACTTTGTTCTACAAAAATTAACTAAATTCTGCCAATTTTATTACGTAACTATTTTAGTGCAGGATAGTGGAATATTAGAAGCTACAGGATCATTTCCTTGGTTGGAAAATGTTGGTGTCCATGAGTTCTGGGTCCAAAGTAAAAGGCTATATAGGGAATAGGTCCAAAGTAGTGCACTTACATAGGGATAGGGGAGTCCAAAGTAGTGCACTATATAGGGATAGGGTCCAAAGTAAAGTGCACTATATAGGGAATAGGTTGTCATAGGGCTCTGGAGTCAAAGTAGTGCACTATATAGGGGATAGGGTCCAAAGTAGTGCACTATATAGGGAATAGGGTGTCATTTGGGACATAGTCATGTTATTTCTTGTCCATTACTTTGTGAAAGTATGATAGACATTAATCCAAGGTCTCCTCAATGATCTGATATCTGTCAACTACCTGTATTTGGAAGGGAATGAAAGCCTTTTTTTTACTCACTACATTTATAACCCATACATACCACATTCATAACCCATACATACCACATTCATAACCCATACATACCACATTCATAACCCATACATACCACATTCATAACCCATACATACCACATTCATAACCCATACATACCACATTCATAACCCATACATACCATATTCATAACCCATACATACCACATTCATAACACATCCATACCACATTCATAACCCATACATACCACATCCATAACACATCCATAACACATTTATAATCCATACATATCACATTCATAACCCATACATACCACATTCATAACCCATACATACCACATTAATAATCCATACATACCACATTTATAACCCATACATACCACATTCATAACCCATACATACCACATTCATAACCCATACATACCACATTCATAACACATCCATACCACATTCATAACCCATCCATACCACATTCATAACCCATCCATACCACATTCATAACCCATACATACCACATTCATAACCCATACATACCACATTCATAACACATCCATACCACATTCATAACCCATACATACCACATTCATAATCCATACATAACCCATCCATACCACATTCATAACCCATACATACCACATTCATAACCCATACATACCACATCCATAACACATCCATTCCACATTCATAACCCATCCATACCACATTCATAACCACATTCATAACCCATACATACCACATTCATAACCCATACATACCACATTCATTACACATCCATACCACATTCATAACCCATCCATACCACATTCATAACCCATACATACCACATTCATAACCCATACATACCACATTCATAACCCATACATACCACCTTCATAACCCATACATACCACATTAAAAAGCAGTACATAAGCAGTGCATAAGCAGTACATAGCATACATAAGCATTACACAGCATACATAAGTATAATAGTGCAGAAAGAAATAGCTGTCACACAAGTAGCACAAAGCAGTATATAAGCAGTACCAAGCATACATAAGTACATATGAAGTACATAGTATACATACACAGTACATTGCGTACATAAGCAGTACATAGGCAGTATATAAGCAGTACATATTATTTATTTATTTATTTATATTTTTACATAAGCAGTTTACAAGCAGTACATAGCATACACAATCATCAAGACTATTTTTTGCCTAGAAGTAAGATACATTTTCAAGAAGAAGAAATAGAAGAAGAAGAAGAAGAAGAAGAAGAAGAAGAAGAAGAAGAAGAAGAAGAAGAAGAAGAAGAAGAAGAAGAAGAAGAAGAAGAAGAAGAAGAAGAAGAAGAAGAAGAAGAAGAAGAAGAAGAAGAAGAAGAAGAAGAAGAAGAAGAAGAAGAAGAAGAAGAAGAAGAAGAAGAAGAAGAAGAAGAAGAAGGAGGAGTTTCATTTCTTCTCGCCCCTGGTGGCAGTGTCATAGTTTATTTTCAATGATTTGTGCCTAGTGGGATTCTAGCTTATAGGGAATTATAACTATGTTGGAGGAAACTCATTACTTTTCTTCTATTATCCTCGGATATTTTTAATATCGGGTAATCAGCACCGTCTGGCGAATGCCATGCATCATTATACTAGAGGAATCAGACTGAACAATGTCTCTTTCTCTCCTGGTTCGCCTACTCACCGAGGCTTACTCCCAAACGGCACCCTATTCCATAGGGCTCTTGTCAAAAGTAGTGCACTAAATAGGGAATAGGCTGCCATTTGGGACCAAGACTGAATGTCTTTAAGTAAAAATATGTATCATAATGGACACCAGAGGCTACTGTAATTTGAAATTAACATCCATATTACTGGAAAGGAAATATGTTCAGATTCAGACAAAGTTTTCTAATTACTAGAAACCTCTATGATCAACAAATGATTACTTTTAGAAGAACTGGAGGCAGACTGGCATTTCAAAGTTTTGTTTTCTCTAATAATCTTTCTCTACTAACCCACCCACCTCTCATGAACACAAGGAAAGGCACATCCCGTCCCATGTCTGCCTGTCTTCGTACTCCTGCTATCTGGCCATCTGAGGACCAAGTCACAAACACTAACCTTGAGTGCTGCATCACACATCCCAGAGGCCCCCGGAGCCCGCCTGATGAATTTCACCCAGAAGAAAGCTAGGGTTATCTGGGAGGTCAGGCCCATGTGAAGGACATTGATCAAACCACTCCAGAGGAAGCCGCTGAAATTGGAAAAACTAAAAGGGAAGGGATGGGGACGGGGCGGGGAGGGGGGCGGGCAGAGGGGTGGGGGTTTATTTGTGTGTGTGTGAGGGGCGGGGGGCAGTGGGTGTGTGTGTGTGTGTGTGTGTGTGTGTGTGTGTGTGTGTGTGTGTGTGTGTGTGTGTGTGTACATTGTTTGAAAAACAAACAAACACTACATAGACAAACACAGAGCCTGGGATCA
>NW_025537164.1:0-32500 GCF_020615455.1 Coregonus clupeaformis | reverse complement strand
CCCCAGTTAGTCAGGTGGTCAGGAACACCTCAGGGCCCCAGTTAGTCAGGTGATCAGGAACACCTCAGGGACCCCGAGATTAGTCAGGTGGTCAGGAACACCTCTGGGCCCCAGTTAGTCAGGTGGTCAGGAACACCTCAGGGCCCCCAGTTGGTCAGGTGGTCAGGAACACCTCAGGGCCCCAGGTGGTCAGGAACACCTCTGGGCCCCAGGTGGTCAGGAACACCTCTGGGCCCCAGTTAGTCAGGTGGTCAGGAACACCTCAGGGCCCCAGTTAGTCAGGTGGTCAGGAACACCTCAGGGCCCCAGTTAGTCTGGTGGTCAGGAACACCTCAGGGCCCTAGTTAGTCAGGTGATCAGGAACACCTCAGGGCCCCAGTTAGTCAGGTGATCAGGAACACCTCAGGGCCCCAGTTAGTCAGGTGGTCAGGAACACCTCAGGGCCCCAGTTAGTCAGGTGGTCAGGAACACCTCAGGGCCCCAGTTAGTCAGGTGGTCAGGAACACCTCAGGGCCCCAGTTAGTCAGGTGGTCAGGCACCTCAGGGCCCCAGGTGGTCAGGGGAACACCTCAGGGCCCCAGTTAGTCAGGTGGTCGGGACCTCAGGCCCCAGGTGGTCGGAACACCTCAGGCCTGTTAGTCAGGTGATCAGAACACCTCAGGGCCCCGCCCCAGTTAGTCAGGTGGTCAGGAACACACTCAGGGCCCCAGTTAGTCAGGTGATCAGGGACACCTCAGGGCCCCAGTTAGTCAGGTGGTCAGGAACACTTCTGGGTCTTAAGCTGCTTCGTGTAGAGATCTGAAAGGATAAGTGCGAGCATAAAGGGCAAGTTGAATTTTTTTACTAAAAGGCCATAAACAAACTATAAAGTTTTATATGGTAGTATAAATGTAACCATATAGTTTTACTGTTGATGATGGCAAATTGCTGGTTTTACTGCAGTAAAGTCTATTCCAGTGACATGACTGTGGGTCGTTCCATGTCATGACACCCACCATCTGTGATTGTTCTGAAATCGTTTCTGTATTTGGAAATTAGCATTCATACAACATTATTTTTGTTGGAAATATAATTTGAAGCTAATTTATTGCTCTAAATTTGGCAAGTTTCATTTATAGAATTCATATAATATTCAATATATATAGTACCTAACATCCGATTTGGACCCAACTTTTTCTAATAATGAGTAAGACATGAGGAATAAAAATGTTTTGTCACAAGCTACCCACAAACTGAGTATACAGTATCAGTTCTCTATTTCTGAGAAGTAGTATGGAGCTGCGGCTCGGAGTATTGTTTCTTCATGCTATGTAATGGATTCTCAGTGGGGTTTTTTTCCGCTGTTCAGAAAAATGAGTCATTGAAGTTGTTAGGTTTGTGTCCCTTCCTTCACCCTAATATCACCAGGTTCTGACTAGGGCTGTTACGGTGACCGTATTACCGCCACACCCGAAAGTCACGAGTCATGAAGGCAGTCAAATTCCACGTGACCGTTTAGTCACGGTAACTAGGCTTCTCCAAGCTCTGATGCTGCTGATGGTCATTAGTAGCCTACCAAACTTGCTAACTTCCTGGTACTCAGCACTCTATTGTCCCTCTAATCACACTGACATCAATGCAAATGTAATCGAAAATCTAATCAAAAACTTCATGAGAGCCCATGACCTCATGTTGCGCAACATTTCTATAGGCTATGCAATTGTGTGAGAAAAAACAGAGTGATGCCCTCTATTAAAAAGAGAAGGTTCCCATCAGCCTTCTATAGGCTAGGCCTACTATATTTATTTCTCAACTTTCCTAATATTAAGCACATTGCTTATCTTTACAACAGGAGTGTAGCCTACCTGGCTGGCTGAAAATGAACCACGGGAAAAGCGTCCTCCATTCGCTATTTAAGTGCATAGAGGACGATGTATTTTTTTCCCCTTTGAGACAGGTGCATGATAATGGTCCATTCTAAATCAAAACAAATTTCACACATTATTTAGTATATGTAAAGACAATATTAAATCAAGAATAGTCTGATGGGTGACAATATTAGCCTATCACTTGTGAATTATGTATTATCACTTGTAAATGATGTATTATCACTTGTGAATGATGTATTATCACTTGTGAATGATGCCCAGCGTAAGGCAAGAAGCAATGCATACTTTTTTTTTTTTGACTTTTTCTAATCATAGTCCCACACCTCATGTAGCCTAGCCCGTAGGCCTATATGTTTTGATAACGTTTGTATCACAACTAAAGTGGCCAAATAACTTCTTAAAATTAAGCACATTAATCCGCTTTACAACGGGTGTAGAGCCTAACTGGCATACATACGCAGCGCGTGAGTTTCAAGTTTGGGGAAGATAATCTTCACCATAAAAATGCACCTTTATAATAATAATAATAATATGCCATTTAGCAGACGCTTTTATCCAAAGCGACTTACAGTCATCCAAATCGGATGTTAGGTACTATATTTATTGAACATTACATGAATCCTCTAAATTAAAATGGCCAATTTCGATGCAATCAATTAGCTTGGAGACAAAATTATATTTCAACAAAATAATGTTGCAGGAATGCTAATCTTTTCAGTTTTTTAACAACAACAGAAACGATTTCAGAACAATCTGAGACGGTGGGTGTCAAAACCCTCTTTCTTGTGCTTTTTGAGGTGGAATGACCCTTGCTGTGTTCCGTACTGCTTTATTTGATTATGTCTGTAACCAGATAAAATGACAACAGACCATAATATTCAGGTCTTTATCTTGGCTCTTTTCCAAAAGGTGATAAACTAAAAGGCAACTTAAAGTATTCAGACCCTTTAACTTTTTCCACATTTTGTTACATTTTAAAAATGATTAAATTGTTTTTTTCCCCCTCATCAATCTACACACAATACCCCATAATGACAAAGCAAAAACAGGTTTTTAGAAATGTTTGCAAATGGATAAAAAATAAAAAACAGAAATATCACATTTACATAAGTATTCAGACCCTTTACTCAGTACTTTGTTGAAGCACCTTTGGCAGCGATTACAGCCTCGAGTCTTCTTGGGTATGACGCTACAAGCTTGGCACACGTGTATTTGGGGAGTTTCTCCCATTCTTCTCTGCAGATCCTCTCAAGCTCTGTCAGGTTGGATGGGGAGCGTCTCTGAACAGCTATTTTCAGGTCTCTCCAGAGATGTTAGATCGGGTTCAAGTCCGGGCTCTGGCTGGGCCACTCAAGGACATTCAGAGACTTGTCCTGAAGCCACTCCTGCGTTTTCTTGGCTGTGTGCTTAGAGTCATTGTCCTGTTGAAGGTGAATCTTCGCCCCAGTCTGAGGTCCTGAGCGCTCTGGAGCAGGTTTTCATCAAGGATCTCTGTACTTTGCTCTGTTCATCGTTCCCTCGATCCTGACTAGTCTCCCAGTCCCCTGCCGCTGAAAAAACATCCCCACGGCATGATCCATGCTTCACCGTAGGGATGGTGCCAGGTTTCCTCCAGACGTGACACTTGGCATTCAGGGCCAAAGAGTTCAATCTTGGTTTCATCAGACCAGAGAAGCTCCTTTAGGTGCCTTTTGGAAAACTCCAAGTGGGCTGTCATGTGCCTTTTACTGAGGAGTGGCTTCCGTCTGGCCACTCTACCATAAAGGCCTGATTGGTGGAGTGCTGCAGAGATGGTTGTCCTTCTGGAAGGTTTTCCAATCTCCACAGAAGAACTCTGAAGCCATGTCAAAGTGACCATCAGGTTCTTGATCACCTCCCTGACCAAGGCCCTTCTCCCCCGATTGCTCAGTTTGGCCGGACAACCAGCTCTAGGAAGAATCTTGGTGGTTCCAAACTTCTTCCATTTAAGAATGATGGAGGCCACTGTGTTCTTGGGGACCTTCAATGCTGCAGACATTTTTTGGTACCCTTCCCCAGATCTGTGCCTCGACACAATCCTGTCTCGGAGCTCTACGGACAATTCCTTCGACCTCATGGCTTGGTTTTTGCTCTGACATGCACTGTCAACTGTGGGACCTTATATAGACAGGTGTGTGCCTTTCCAAATCATGTCCAATCAATTGAATTTACCACAGGTGGACTCCAATCAAGTTGTAGAAACATCTCAAGGATGATCAATGGAAACAGGATGCACCTGAGCTCAATTTTGAGTCTCATAGCAAAGGGTCAGAGTACTTATGTAAATAAGGTATTTCTGTTTTTAATTTTGTATACATTTGCAAAACTTTCTAAAAACCTGTTTTCGAGTCGTCATTATGGGGTATTGTGTGTAGATTGATGAGGAAATGTTTTTATTTTATCCATTTTAGAATAAGGCTGTAACGTAACAAATGTGGAAAAGTCAAGGGGGTCTGGAATACTTTCCGAATGCACTGTAACCTCTGTTCAGTTCAGTCTGCATGTCGATTGAGAACCCAGTCAATAATGTGATGTTCTCTCTCTCTCTCTCTCTCTCTCTCTCTCTCTCTCTCTCTCTCTCTCCATCTCTATCTCTCTCTCTCTCTCGTTCTCTCTCTCTCTCTTGCTCTCTCTCTCTCTTGCTCTCTCTCTCTCTCTCTCTCTCTCTCTCTCTCTCTCTTGCCTCTCTGCTGCCTCTCTCTCTTTCTCTCTCTGCCTCTCTCTCTCTCTGCCTCTCTCGCTGCCTCTCTCTCTCTGCCTCTCTCTCTCTGTCTCTCTGCCTCTCTGTCTCTCTGCCGCTGTCTCTCTCTCTGCCTCTCTGTCTCTCTGTCTCTCTCTCTTTCTCTCTCTCTTTCTCTCTCTCTCTGCCTCTCTCTCTGTTTATATTGTCTGTTTGTTCTTCTCAGTGAGGCTTCCAATGCTGCTGGCTATCATGCCGTTCCCCGTGCTGAGATCCATGATGTCAAAGATCGTATCAAAGACCGAGCAGGGTGAGGGTTTTGGACATCAAATAAAATACCATGTTATTTGTCACATGCGCCGAATACAATGAATACCGTGAAATGCTTACTTACAAGCCCTTAACCAACAATGCAGTTCAAGAAAGAGTTAAGAAAATATTTACTAAATAAACTAAAGTAAAAATAAAAAGTAACACAAAACTTCATAACAATAACGAGGCTGTATACAGGGGTACCGTACAGAGTCAATGTGCGGGGGCACAGGTTATTTGAGGTAATTTGTACATGTAGGTAGGGTTAAAGTGACTATACATAGATAATAAACAGCGGTAGTAGGGGGCGGGGGGTAGAAGCTGTTATATTGTTCAGCAGTCTTATCGCTAGGGGTAGAAGCTGTTAAGGAGCCTTTTGGACCTAGACTTGCATGATAAGCTTAACTAGTAAACTTAATAACTAATGAGATCGTATCAAAGACCGAGCAGGGTGAGTGTTTAGTTTAACTAGTAAACTTAATAACTATTGTGTTTAAAAACACATAACAAAGCACATCATTAATATAATTATTGAGAATGACCCCATTAACATATTTATTTGGACTTCCATTGGGGTCCTCGTTGTAAGTGCTAGGATGGATATACTGGACCTGTAAGCGGGGGCGTCAAACTCATCCCACGGAGGGCCCAATGTCTGTGGGTTTGTGGTTTTTCCCTTTCAGTTAAGACCTAGACAACCAGGTGAGGGGGAGTTCCTTACTAATTAGTGACCTTAATTCATCAATCAAGTACAAGGGTGGAGCGAAAACCCGCTGACACTCGGCCCTCCGTGGAATGAGTTTGACGCATGTAAGCCATCCTAGCATTCCCAAGCAATGGTTTGTTTAAACAGAGGTTGTTAGACCAGAGAGGAGGGCCCTTGTCTGGTCAGAGGGCCTCTGTCTGGTCAGAGGGCCCTTGTCTGGTCAGAGGGCCCTTTGTCTGGTCAGAGGGCCTTGTCTGGTCAGAGGGCCTTGTCTGGTCAGAGAGCCATGTCTGAAGGGGCTCTTTTTTCAAGCCTCCCTCTCCCCTACACGGACAAATAATAATAATATTTTATTTAACCTTTATTTAACTAGGCAAGTCAGTTAAGAAAACATTCTTATTTACAATGACGGCTTACCAAAAGACAAAAGGCATCCTGCGGGGATGGGGGCTGGGATTAAAAAATTAATAAATACAGTGAGGGAAAAAAGTATTTGATCCCCTGCTGATTTTGTACATTTGCCCACTGACAAAGAAATGATCAGTCTATAATTTTAATGGTAGGTTTATTTGAACAGGTGAGAGACAGAATAAAAAAAAAATATCCAGAAAAACGCATGTCAAAAATTTTATAAATTGATTTGCATTTTAATGAGGGAAATAAGTATTTGACCCCCTCTCAATCAGAAAGATTTCTGGCTCCCAGGTGTCTTTTATACAGGTAACGAGCTGAGATTAGGAGCACACTCTTAAAGGGAGTGCTCCTAATCTCAGCTTGTTACCTGTATAAAAGACACCTGTCCACAGAAGTAATCAATCAATCAGATTCCAAACTCTCCACCATGGCCAAGACCAAAGAGCTCTCCAAGGATGTCAGGGACAAGATTGTAGACCTACACAAGGCTGGAATGGGCTACAAGACCATCGCCAAGCACCTTGGTGAGAAGGTGACAAAAGTTGGTGCGATTATTCGCAAATGGAAGAAACACAAAAGAACTGTCAATCTCCCTCGGCCTGGGGCTCCATGCAAGATCTCACCTCGTGGAGTTGCAATGATCATGAGAACGGTGAGGAATCAGCCCAGAACTACGCGGGAGGATCTTGTCAATGATCTCAAGGCAGCTGGGACCATTGTCACCAAGAAAACAATTGGTAACACACTACACCGTGAAGGACTGAAATCCTGCAGCGCCCGCAAGGTCCCCCTGCTCAAGAAAGCACATATACAGGCCCGTCTGAAGTTTGCCAATTAACATCTGAATGATTCAGAGGAGAACTGGGTGAAAGTGTTGTGGTCAGATGAGACCAAAATCGAGCTCTTTGGCATCAACTCAACTCGCTGTGTTTGGAGGAGGAGGAATGCTGCCTATGACCCCAAGAACACCATCCCCACCGTCAAACATGGAGGTGGAAACATTATGCTTTGGGGGTGTTTTTCTGCTAAGGGGACAGGACAACTTCACTGCATCAAAGGGACGATGGACGGGGCCATGTACCGTCCAAATCTTGGGTGAGAACCTCCTTCCCTCAGCCAGGGCATTGAAAATGGGTCGTGGATGGGTATTCCAGCATGACAATGACCCAAAACACACGGCCAAGGCAATAAAGGAGTGGCTCAAGAAGAAGCACATTAAGGTCCTGGAGTGGCCTAGCCAGTCTCCAGACCTTAATCCCATAGAAAATCTGTGGAGGGAGCTGAAGGTTCGAGTTGCCAAACGTCAGCCTCGAAACCTTAATGACTTGGAGAAGATCTGCAAAGAGGAGTGGGACAAAATCCCTCCTGAGATGTGTGCAAACCTGGTGGCCAACTACAAGAAACGTCTGACCTCTGTGATTGCCAACAAGTGTTTTGCCATCAAGTACTATGTCATGTTTTGCAGAGGGGTCAAATACTTATTTCCCTCATTAAAATGCAAATCAATTTATAACATTTTTGACATGCGTTTTTCTGGATTTTTTGTTGTTGTTATTCTGTCTCTCACTGTTCAAATAAACCTACCATTAAAATTATAGACTGATTATGTCTTTGTCAGTGGGCAAACGTACAAAATCAGCAGGGGATCAAATACTTTTTTCCCTCACTGTATAGGACCAAACACACATCACGACAAGAGAGACAACACAACACTACATAAAGAGAAATCTAAGACGACAACATAGCATGGCAGCAACACACAACAACACAACAACACAGCAAGGTAGCAACCCAACATGAAAACAACATGGTAGCAGCACAACATGGTAGCAACACAAGACATGGTACAAACATTATTGGGCACAGACAACAGCACAAAGGGCAAGGTAGAGACAACAATACATCACGCGAAGCAGCTACAACTGTCAGTAAGAGTGTCCATGATTGAGTCTTTGAATTAAGAGATGGAGAGAAAACTGTCCAGTTTGAGGGTTCTTTGCAGCTCGTTCCTGTCGCTAGCTGCCGCGAACTGGAAAGAGGAGCGCCCCAGGGATGTGTGTGCTTTGGGGACCTTTAACAGAATGTGACTGGCAGAACGGGTGTTGTATGTGGAGGATGAGGTGACCAGTTTACAGAGGAGTATAGAGTGCAGTGATGTGTCCTATAAGGAGCATTGGTGGCAAATCTGATGGCCGAATGGTAAAGAACATCTAGCCGCTCGAGAGCACCCTTACCTGCCACTCTATGAATTTACATCTTCGTAATCTAGCATGGGTAATAATGATAATAATAATCCCCAGTGTATTTTATATTGTGCTTTTCATTACAAGTAGAATCTCAAAGTCGCTTTAAAAACAAACAAAAATTCAATTTTAACAAAACAAATGTAGGGATCTTGGGCGATGGTCTTCCACAGCTTTAGAGTGATAGGCAGTTCAGAAAGGTAGTACTGTAATATTGACAGAAGGGATCATACATGGTACAGCCAGGCAGGGAGGTAGACTTCTGAGAGACAGGACACGGAGCTCCTCATCCTCCTCTTCCTCCGTAGGTAGGCTGGATCGTCCACTACTGAAGTGTGGCACCCACCTGGGTGACGTTTTGGCGACTGTAAATGCATCAGTAATACCACCACACCTCAGCAGTGGGTTCAGAAAAGCCTCCTACGAAGCAAGACTCTGCATCCCCTCACACCGCAGTCCACTTCCCTCTAGGAACTGGGGGGGGGCAGAGGGCCAAAACCGATGCTGTTGATCTGGTGTTGCTGCGTCATTCAAATCATATTAGCAAGCAAGCTAGCTAGCTAGCTAGCCAAGCCAAATACAAACTGACGTGTCATAATCAGTCCTACAGTTTCGTAGGTCACCACCAGATATTACAGTTCATCTATCAACAAGTTATCAAAAACAAAGAAAGTTTATTCAAATATACAATAAAAAAAAAAAACACTTAAAAACAATAAAATATGTACAATATTTACAGAGCTCTCTGCCTAGGCTACCTCACGGCGCTATGGCAACCATGGAACTTGTGGCAATAATGTGGAAAGCAAGGCAACCATTATGACATGGTCCCAGACAACAGAGGAGATGTGCTCTGCTCCTTCTGTCTCACAATGTTAGGCTGAAGTATTTAAATGTAGGCCCATGTAGGGGTGATTTACCTATGTGGCAACGTTAGGCTAAAGTATTTAAATGTAGGGTGATATACCGATGTGGCAACGTTAGGCTGAAGTATTTAAATGTAGGGTGATATACCGATGTGGCAACGTTAGGCTGAAGTATTTAAATGTAGGGTGATATACCCGATGTGGCAGCGTTAGGCTGAAGTATTTAAATGTAGGGTGATATACCGATGTGGCAACGTTAGGCTGAAGTATTTAAATGTAGGGTGATATACCGATGTGGCAACGTTAGGCTGAAGTATTTAAATGTAGGGTGATATACCGATGTGGCAACGTTAGGCTGAAGTATTTAAATGTAGGCCCATGTAGGGGTGATTTACCTATGTGGCAACGTTAGGCTGAAGTATTTAAATGTAGGGTGATATACCGATGTGGCAACGTTAGGCTGAAGTATTTAAATGTAGGGGTGATTTACCTATGTGGCAACGTTAGGCTGAAGTATTTAAATGTAGGCCCATGTAGGGGTGATTTACCTATGTGGCAACGTTAGGCTGAAGTATTTAAATGTAGGCCCATGTAGGGGTGATTTACCTATGTGGCAACGTTAGGCTGAAGTATTTAAATGTAGGGTGATATACCAATGTGGCAACGTTAGGCTGAAGTATTTAAATGTAGGGTGATATACCGATGTGGCAACGTTAGGCTGAAGTATTTAAATGTAGGCCCATGTAGGGGTGATTTACCTATGTGGCAACGTTAGGCTGAAGTATTTAAATATAGGGTGATTTACCGATGTGGCAACGTTAGGCTGAAGTATTTAAATGTAGGGTGATATACTGATGTGGCAACGTTAGGCTGAAGTATTTAAATGTAGGGTGATATACCGATGTGGCAACGTTAGGCTGAAGTATTTAAATGTAGGGTGATATACCGATGTGGCAACGTTAGGCTGAAGTATTTAAATGTAGGCCCATGTAGGGGTGATTTACCTATGTGGCAACGTTAGGCTGAAGTATTTAAATGTAGGGTGATATACCGATGTGGCAACGTTAGGCTGAAGTATTTAAATGTAGGCCCATGTAGGGGTGATTTACCTATGTGGCAACGTTAGGCTGAAGTATTTAAATGTAGGGTGATATACCGATGTGGCAACGTTAGGCTAAAGTATTTAAATGTAGGGTGATATACCGATGTGGCAACGTTAGGCTGAAGTATTTAAATGTAGGGTGATATACCGATGTGGCAACGTTAGGCTGAAGTATTTAAATGTAGGGTGATATACCGATGTGGCAACGTTAGGCTGAAGTATTTAAATGTAGGCCCATGTAGGGGTGATTTACCGATGTGGCAACGTTAGGCTGAAGTATTTAAATGTAGGGTGATATACCGATGTGGCAACGTTAGGCTGAATTATTTAAATGTAGGGTGATATACCGATGTGGCAACGTTAGGCTGAAGTATTTAAATGTAGGGTGATATACCTATGTGGCAACGTTAGGCTGAAGTATTTAAATGTAGGGTGATATACCCGATGTGGCAACGTTAGGCTGAAGTATTTAAATGTAGGGTGATATACCGATGTGGCAACGTTAGGCTGAAGTATTTAAATGTAGGGTGATATACCGATGTGGCAACGTTAGGCTGAAGTATTTAAATGTAGGGTGATATACCGATGTGGCAACGTTAGGCTGAAGTATTTAAATGTAGGGTGATTTACCGATGTGGCAACGTTAGGCTGAAGTATTTAAATGTAGGGTGATATACCGATGTGGCAACGTTAGGCTGAAGTATTTAAATGTAGGGTGATATACCGATGTGGCAACGTTAGGCTGAAGTATTTAAATGTAGGGTGATATACCGATGTGGCTTTGAACTCATTTATCTGACAGTGCATTGTCTTCCTCTCTCTCTGTGTCTCTCTCTCGTGTGTGTGTGTGTGTGTGTGTGTGTGTGTGTGTGTGTGTGTGTGTGTGTGTGTGTGTGTAGGAGCGTTGTTTGCGTGCTTGGCGTGCCTGGACAGTGTGAGCAACAGTGTGGCAGTGGTTTTGTTCAGTAGTCTCTACGCTGCCACTGTAACCTGGTACCCTGGATTCTGCTTCCTGTTGTCTGCTGGACTCTGTGTCATCCCATTGGCCCTGCTAGGGTGAGTATTATATACTACTACTACTATACTTCCTCTATACTACCACTATACCACCAATATACTAATATACTACCACTATACTACTACTATACTACCACTATACTACCACTATACTAATATACTACCACTATACTGCAATACTACTACTATACTACCACTATACTACCACTATACTAATATACTGCCACTATACTACTACTATACTACCACTATACTACCACTATACTAATATACTACCACTATACTACCACTATACAACCACTATACTAATATACTACCACTATACTGCTATACTACCACTATACAACCACTATACTAATATACTACCACTATACTACCACTATACTACCACTATACTACCACTATACTACCACTATACTAATATAATACCGCTATACTACCACTATACTACCACTATACAACCACTATACTAATATACTACCACTATACTACCACTATACTACCACTATACTACCACTATACAACCACTATACTAATATACTAGCACTATGCCGCTATACTACCACTATACTACCACTATACTACCACTATACCGCTATACTACCACTATACTACAGCTATACAACCACTATACTAATATACCACCACTATACCGCTATACTACCACTATACTACCGATATACTACCACTATACTACTATACTACCACTATACCACCACTATACTAATATACTACCACTATACTATTGTTATACTACCACTATACTACCACTATACTACCACTATACTCCCACTATACTGATAATATGCTATACTACCACTATACTACCACTATACTGCTAATATACTATACTACCACTATACTACCGCTATACTACCACTTCTACACAGTGTCATCCCCATGGCCCTGCCAGCGTGAGTATAAGTTGTGTGAAAATAAAATGAATATCAGGGTCGGGTTCAATTCCTCTTCAAGGGGATGGATTTTGAATTCAATATTGTCCATTTCTTATGAGGATTATTAAAGTTGTTGGAATTTTAATTCACTTCATATGAACTTAAATAAAATGTGCCCCAACCCTTCTTAGTTGCTTTCTTAGTTTACCAACTGAGATACCTCTCCTATTGTCCAACTCCAGACTCCCTGTTAACTCTGTTCAGTAGGGTAAACATCCATGATAAAATGGTACTCCCAGTCACCTAGTCATGTGACTGAACAGTACCTTATCAGGTTCCAGCAACATTAGTGAACATACAGGTTTTGAGTTGACATGTGACCGATGAGTCACATGAATGAGGTGTATTGATTTTCATCCAGACATGATATCTTACCTGACCCAGATATGGCTCTAATGTTATCTACTATTTACGGTTTGCATGCAGGCAGGAGGGGAGGTGGACTGGTCCAGTTTGAACCTAGTGGGCTAATAATGGGAGTCTCAAGGAAAATAAATAATGGCCCGCTGTGTTAGAAATGCCAGAGCTCTTCTGTGTGTATTTACACTACCGATCAATAGGTTTAGAGCATCTAGACATTCAAGGGTTTTTCTTTATTTTTTTACTATTTTCTACATTGTAGAATAATAGTGAAGACATCAAAACTATGAAATAGCACATATGGAATCATGTACTAACTAAAAATGTGTTAAACAAATCAAAATATATTTTATATTTGAGATTCTTCAAATAGCCACCCTTTGCCTTGATGACAGCTTTGCACACTCTTGGCATTCTCTCAACCAGCTTCATGAGGTAGTCACCTGGAATGCGTTTCAATTAAAAGGTGTGCCTTCTTAAAAGTTAATTTGTGGAATTTCTTTCCTTCTTAATGCGTTTGAGCCGATCAGTTGTGTTGTGACAAGGTAGGGGTGGTATACAGAAGATAGCCCTATTTGGTAGAAGACCAAGTCCATATTATGGCAAGAACAGCTCAAATAAGCAAAGAGAAACGACAGTCCATCATTACTTTAAGACATGAAGGTCAGTCAATACGGAACATTTCAAGAACTTTGAAAGTCGCAAAAACCTCCAGGCTGTGTATCACCTGACCCGTCTCTGCTTGTCGCTCAGCATTACGGAGATTGATCGGGGGTAAGGACCTGCGATAGACTAGTGCTCTGTCAAAAGGGGTACATCAAGCTGCCTCAAGCTACAGAATCAGGGGATAGACTCCCTGCTCCTATTAGCTATTCCGGCTCACACAAGCCAAGGCAGTGGAGGCTGCTGATGGGAGGAAACCATGTGTTTTGATATCATTCCACTCCAGCCATCGCCACGTTCCCGTCCTCCCCAATTAAGGTGCCAACAACCTCCATGTGGTGCAAGGCTACTTACTTCCTACTTACTCAAGGCTGAAAGCAGTTCCTGGTAGCTACTGCCCTATGTTTAGCAGAGTTCCTGGTAGCTACTACCCTATGTTTAGCAGAGTTCCTGGTAGCTACTACCCTATGTTTAGCAGAGTTCCTGGTAGCTACTACCCTATGTTTAGTAGAGTTCCCGGTAGCTACTACCCTATGTTTAGCAGAGTTCCTGGTAGCTACTACTCTATGTTTAGCAGAGTTCCTGGTAGCTACTACCCTATGTTTAAGCAGAGTTCCTGGTAGCTACTACCCTATGTTTAGCAGAGTTCCTGGTAGCTACTACCCTATGTTTAGCAGAGTTCCTGGTAGCTACTACCCTATGTGTCAGCAGAGTCTAGCTACTACCCTATGTGTAGCAGAGTTCCTGGTAGCTACTACCTATGTTTAGCAGAGTTCCTGGTAGCTACTACCCTATGTTTAGCAGAGTTCCTGGTAGCTACTACCCTATGTTTAGCAGAGTTCCTGGTAGCTACTACCCTATGTTTAGCAGAGTTCTGGTAAAGCTAGCTACACCCTATGTTTAGCAGAGTTCTGGTAGCTACTACCCTATGTTTAGTAGAGTTCCTGGTAGCTACTACCCTATGTTTAGCAGAGTTCCTGGTAGCTACTACCCTATGTTTAGCAGAGTTCTGGTAGCTACTACCCTATGTTTAGCAGAGTTCCTGGTAGCTACTACCCTATGTTTAGCAGAGTTCTGGTAGCTACTACCCTATGTTTAGCAGAGAGTTCCTGGTAGCTACTACCCTATGTTTAGTAGAGTTCCTGGTAGCTACTACCTATGTTTAGCAGAGTTCCCGGTAGCTACTACCTATGTTTAGCAGAGTTCCCGGTAGCTACTACTCTATGTTTAGCAGAGTTCCTGGTAGCTACTACCCTATGTTTAGCAGAGTTCCTGGTAGCTACTACCCTATGTTTAGCAGAGTTCCTGGTAGCTACTACCTATGTTTAGCAGAGTTCCTGGTAGCTACTACCCTATGTTTAGCAGAGTTCCTGGTAGCTACTACCCTATGATTAGTAGAGTTCCTGGTAGCTACTACCCTATGTTTAGTAGAGTTCCTGGTAGCTACTACCCTATGTTTAGCAGAGTTCCCTGGTAGCTACTACCCTATGTTTAGTAGAGTTCCCGGTAGCTACTACCCTATGTTTAGCAGAGTTCCTGGTAGCTACTACCCAATGTTTAGCAGAGTTCCTGCAGCTACTACCCTATGTTTAGCAGAGTTCCTGGTAGCTACTACCCTATGTTTAGCAGAGTTCTGGTAGCTACTACCCTATGTTTAGCAGAGTTCCTGGTAGCTACTACCCCTATGTTTAGTAGAGTTCTGGTAGCTACTACCCTATGTTTAGCAGAGTTCCTGGTAGCTACTACCCTATGTTTAGCAGAGTTCCTGGTAGCTACTACCCTATGTTTAGCAGAGTTCCCGGTAGCTACTACCCTATGTTTAGCAGAGTTCCTGGTAGCTACCACCCTATGTTTAGCTAGAGTTCCTGGTAGCTACTACCCTATGTTTAGCAGAGTTCCTGGTAGCTACTACCTATGTTTAGTAGAGTTCCTGGTAGCTACTACCCTATGTTTAGCAGAGTTCCTGGTAGCTACTACCTATGTGTAGCAGAGTTCTGGTAGCTACTACCCTATGTTTAGCAGAGTTCCTGGTAGCTACTACCCTATGTTTAGCAGAGTTCCCGGTAGCTACTACCCTATGTTTAGCAGAGTTCCTGGTAGCTACTACCCTATGTTTAGCAGAGTTCCTGGTAGCTACTACCCTATGTTTAGCAGAGTTCCTGGTAGCTACTACCCTATGTTTAGCAGAGTTCCTGGTAGCTACTACCCTATGTTTAGCAGAGTTCCTGGTAGCTACTACCCTATGTTTAGCAGAGTTCCTGGTAGCTACTACCCTATGTTTAGCAATCAATCAATCAATTTTATTTTATATAGCCCTTCTTACATCAGCTAATATCTCGAAGTGCTGTACAGAAACCCAGCCTAAAACCCCAAACAGCTAGTAATGCAGGTGTAGAAGCACGGTGGCTAGGAAAAACTCCCTAGAAAGGCGAAAACCTAGGAAGAAACCTAGAGAGGAACCAGGCTATGAGGGGTGGCCAGTCCTCTTCTGGCTGTGCCGGGTGAAGATTATAACAGAACCATGCCAAGATGTTCAAAAATGTTCATAAGTGACAAGCATGGTCAAATAATAATCAACCTATGTTTAGCAGAGTTCCTGGTAGCTACTACCCTATGTTTAGCAGAGTTCCTGGTAGCTACTACCCTATGTTTAGCAGAGTTCCTGGTAGCTACTACCCTATGTTTAGCAGAGTTCCCGGTAGCTACTACCCTATGTTTAGCAGAGTTCCCGGTAGCTACTACCCTATGTTTAGCAGAGTTCCTGGTAGCTACTACCCTATGTTTAGCAGAGTTCCCGGTGGCTACTACCCTATGTTTAGCAGAGTTCCCGGTAGCTACTACCCTATGTTTAGCAAGAGTTCCTGGTAGCTACTACCCTATGTTTAGCAGAGTTCCTGGGTAGCTACTACCCTATGTTTAGCAGAGTTCCCGGTAGCTACTACCCTATGTTTAGCAGAGTTCTGGTAGCTACTACCCTATGTTTAGCAGAGTTCCCGGTAGCTACTACCCTATGTTTAGCAGAGTTCCTGGTAGCTACTACCCTATGTTTAGCAGAGTTCCTGGTAGCTACTACCCTATGTTTAGCAGAGTTCCTGGTAGCTACTACCCTATGTTTAGCAGAGTTCCTGGTAGCTACTACCCTATGTTTAGCAGAGTTCCCGGTAGCTACTACCCTATGTTTAGCAGAGTTCCTGGTAGCTACTACCCTATGTTTAGCAGAGTTCCCGGTAGCTACTACCCTATGTTTAGCAGAGTTCCTGGTAGCTACTACCCTATGTTTAGCAGAGTTCCTGGTAGCTACTACCCTATGTTTAGCAGAGTTCCTGGTAGCTACTACCCTATGTTTAGCAGAGTTCCTGGTAGCTACACCCTATGTTTAGTAGAGTTCCTGGTAGCTACTATCCTATGTTTAGCAGAGTTCCCGGTAGCTACTACCCTATGTTTAGCAGAGTTCCTGGTAGTTACTACCCTATGTTTAGCAGAGTTCTTGTAGCTACTACCCTATGTTTAGCAGAGTTCCTGGTAGCTACTACCCTATGTTTAGCAGAGTTCCTGGTAGCCCTACACCCTATGTTTAGAGAGTTCTGGAGCTACTACCCTATGTTTAGTAGAGTTCCTGGTAGCTACTACCTATGTTTAGCAGAGTTCCTGGTAGCTACTACCCTATGTTTAGTAGAGTTCCTGGTAGCTACTACCCTATGTTTAGCAGAGTTCCCTGGTAGCTACTACCCTATGTTTAGCAGAGTTCCCGGTAGCTACTACCTATGTTTAGCAGAGTTCGTGGCTACTACCCTATGTTTAGCAGAGTTCCCGGTGGCTACTACCTATGTTTAGCAGAGTTCCTGGTAGCTACTACCCTATGTTTAGCAGAGTTCCGGTAGCTACTACCCTATGTTTAGCAGAGTTCCTGGTAGCTACTACCCTATGTTTAGCAGAGTTCCCGGTAGCTACTACCCTATGTTTAGCAGAGTTCCGTAGCTACTACCCTATGTTTAGCAGAGTTCCCGGTGGCTACTACTCTATGTTTAGCAGAGTTCCGGTAGCTACTACCCTATGTTTAGCAGAGTTCCGTGGCTACTACCCTATGTTTAGCAGAGTTCTTTGTAGCTACTACCTATGTTTAGCAGAGTTCATGGTAGCTACTACCTATGTTTAGCAGAGTTCTGTGGCTACTACCTATGTTTTAGAGAGTTCCTGGTAGCTACTACCCTATGTTTAGCAGAGTTCCTGGTAGCTACTACCCTATGTTTAGCAGAGTTCCCGGTAGCTACTACCCTATGTTTAGCAGAGTTCCTGGTAGCTACTACCCTATGTTTAGCAGAGTTCCTGGTAGCTACTACCCTATGTTTAGCAGAGTTCCTGGTAGCTACTACCCTATGTTTAGCAGAGTTCCTGGTAGCTACTACCTTTATGTTTAGCAGAGTTCCTGGTAGCTACTACCCTATGTTTAGCAGAGTTCCTGGTAGCTACTACCCTATGTTTAGCAGAGTTCCTGGTAGCTACTACCCTATGTTTAGCAGAGTTCCTGGTAGCTACTACCCCTATGTTTAGCAGAGTTCCTGGTAGCTACTACCCTATGTTTAGTAGGAGTTCCTGGTAGCTACTACCCTATGTTTAGCAGAGTTCCTGGTAGCTACTACCCTATGTTTAGCAGAGTTCCTGGTAGCTACTACCCTATGTTTAGTAGAGTTCCCGGTAGCTACTACCCTATGTTTAGCAGAGTTCCCGGTAGCTACTACCCTATGTTTAGCAGAGTTCCTGGTAGCTACTACCCTATGTTTAACAGAGTTCCTGGTAGCTACTACCCTATGTTTAACAGAGTTCCTGGTAGCTACTACCCTATGTTTAACAGAGTTCCTGGTAGCTACTACCCTATGTTTAACAGAGTTCCCGGTGGCTACTACCCTATGTTTAACAGAGTTCCTGGTAGCTACTACCCTATGTTTAACAGAGTTCCTGGTAGCTACTACCCTATGTTTAACAGAGTTCCCGGTGGCTACTACCCTATGTTTAACAGAGTTCCTGGTAGCTACTACCCTATGTTTAACAGAGTTCCCGGTGGCTACTACCCTATGTTTAACAGAGTTCCTGGTAGCTACTACCCTATGTTTAACAGAGTTCCTGGTAGCTACTACCCTATGTTTAACAGAGTTCCCGGTGGCTACTACCCTATGTTTAACAGAGTTCCTGGTAGGTACTACCCTATGTTTAACAGAGTTCCTGGTAGCTACTACCCTATGTTTAGCAGAGTTCCTGGTAGCTACTACCCTATGTTTAGCAGAGTTCCCGGTAGCTACTACCCTATGTTTAGCAGAGTTCCCGGTAGCTACTACCCTATGTTTAGCAGAGTTCCTGGTAGCTACTACCCTATGTTTAGCAGAGTTCCCGGTAGCTACTACCCTATGTGTAGCAGAGTTCCCGGAAGCTACTACCCTATGTTTAGCAGAGTTCCTGGTAGCTACTACCCTATGTTTAGCAGAGTTCCCGTAGCTACTCCCTATGTTTAGCAGAGTTCCTGGTAGCTACTACCCTATGTTTAGCAGAGTTCCTGGTAGCTACTACCCTATGTTTAGCAGAGTTCCTGGTAGCTACTACCCTATGTGTAGCAGAGTTCCTGGTAGCTACTACCTATGTTTAGCAGAGTTCCTGGTAGCTACTACCCTATGTTTAGCAGAGTTCCTGGTAGCTACTACCCTATGTTTAGCAGAGTTCCTGGTAGCTACTACCCTATGTTTAGCAGAGTTCCCGGTGGCTACTACCCTATGTGTAGCAGAGTTCCTGGTAGCTACTACCCTATGTTTAGCAGAGTTCCCGGTAGCTACTACCCTATGTGTAGCAGAGTTCCTGGTAGCTACTACCCTATGATTAGCAGAGTTCCCGGTAGCTACTACCCTATGTTTAGCAGAGTTCCCGGTAGCTACTACCCTATGTTTAGCAGAGTTCTGGTGGCTGCTACCTATGTGTAGCAGAGTTCCTGGTAGCTACTACCCTATGTTTAGCAGAGTTCGGGTAGCTACTCACCCTATGTGTAGTAGAGTTCCTGGTAGCTACTACCCCATGATTGAGAGTTCTTGGCTACTACCCTATGTTTAGCAGAGTTCTCGGTAGCTACTACCCTGTGTGAGCAGAGTTCCTGGTAGCTACTACCCTATGATTAGCAGGGTTCCGGTAGCTACACCCCTATGTTTAGCAGAGTTCTGGTAGCTACTACCCTATGTTTAGCAGAGTTCCCAGTAGCTACTACCCTATGTTTAGCAGAGTTCTGGTAGCTACTACCCTATGTGCTAGCAGAGTTCCTGGGTAGCTACTACCCTATGTTTAGCAGAGTTCCTGGTAGCTACTACCCTATGTTTAGCAGAGTTCCCGGTAGCTACTACCCTATGTTTAGCAGAGATCCTGGTAGCTACTACCCTATGTTTAGCAGAGTTCCCGGTGGCTACTACCTCATGTGTAGCAGAGTTCCCGGTGGCTACTACCTTTATGTGGTAGCAGAGTTCCTGGTAGCTACTACCCTATGTTTAGCAGAGTTCTGGTAGCTACTACCCTATGTGTAGCAGAGTTCCTGGTAGCTACTACCCTATGTTTAGCAGAGTTCCCTGGTAGCTACTACCCTATGTTTAGCAGAGTTCCTGGTAGCTACTACCCTATGTTTAGCAGCGTTCCTGGTAGCTACTACCCTATGTTTAGCAGAGTTCTGGTAGCTACTACCCTATGTTTAGCAGAGTTCCCAGTAGCTACTACCCTATGTTTAGCAGAGTTCCTGGTAGCTACCGCCCTATGTTTAGCAGAGTTCCTGGTAGCTACACTCTATGTTTAGCAGAGTTCCTGGCGCTACTACCCTATGTTTAGAGTTCCTGGTAGCTACTACCCTATGTTTAGCAGAGTTCCGGTAGCTACTACCCTATGTTTAGCAGAGTTCCTGGTAGCTACTACCCTATGTTTAGCAGAGATTCCTGGTAGCTACTACCTATGTTTAGCAGAGTTCCTGGTAGCTACTACCCTATGTTTAGCAGGTTCCCGGTAGCTACTACCCTATGTTTAGCAGAGTTCCTGGTAGCTACTACCCTATGTTTAGCAGAGTTCCGAGCTACTACCCTACCTCCTGTTTAGTAGAGTTCCTGGTAGCTACTACCCTATGTTTAGCAGAGTTCTCTGGCGAAGCTACTACCCTATGTTTAGCAGAGTTCCGGTAGCTACTACCTATGTTTAGCAGAGTTCCTGGTAGCTACTACCTGTGTTTAGCAGAGTTCCTGGTAGCTACTACCCTATGTTTAGCAGAGTTCCTGGGTAGCTACTACCCTATGTTTAGCAGAGTTCCTTGTAGCTACTACCCTATGTTTAGCAGAGTTCCAGTAGCTACTACCCTATGTTTAGCAGAGTTCCTGGTAGCTACTACCCTATGTTTAGCAGAGTTCCTGGTAGCTACTACCCTATGTTTAGCAGAGTTGCTACTACCCTATGTGTAGCAGTAGAATCAGTCCAATGAAGGAGGGAGGAGACGGGACGAGGAGCTACTTGAGATGAGACAGGCTAGATGAGGCGTAACACATGATCACTCAGTGGATGATGTGACCCAGTCAATCACATGAATACAGACTCACTGACTCATCAGCTTTCGCTTACTTGTCAAGGACTGGCTCTGGTTGTCAAGGACTGGCTCTGGTTGTTGTGAGTCTCTTTCACAGGTGTTCCATTACACAGGTGTTCCACTACCCCTCACTATCCCTCACTAAGCCTTCACTATCCCCTCACTATCCCTCACTAAGCCCTCACTATCCCTCCTATCCTCACTATCCCCTCACTACTCCCTCTCACTATCCCCTCACTCTCCCCTCACTATCCCCCTCACATCCCTCACTACCCCCTTCTCCTCACTTCCCTTACCCCTCACTATCCCTCACTATCCCTCCACTATCCTCTCACTATCCTCTCACTATCCCCTCACTATCCCCTCACTATCCCCTCACTATGCCCTCACTATGCCCTCACCATCTCCTCACTATCACCTCACTATCCCTCACTACCCCCTCACCATCCCTTCACTATGCCCTCACTGCCTTCACTCTCCCCCTCACTCTCCCCTCACTCTCCCCTCACTATCCCCTCACTATCCCCTCACTATGCCCTCACTATCCCCTCACTACCCCTTCACTATCCCCTCACTATCCCCTCACTATCCCCTCACTATCCCCTCACTATCCCCTCACCTTCCCTTCACTCTCCCCTCACTATCCCCTCACTCTCCCCTCACTATCCCCTCACTCTCCCCTCACTATCCCCTCACTACTCCTTCACTATCCCTTCACTCTCCCCTCACTATGCCCTCACTATCCCCTCACTATGCCCTCACTATCCCCTCACTATACCCTCACTCTCCCCTCACTATGCCCTCACTATCCCCTCACTATCCCCTCACTACTCCTTCACTACCCCCTCACTGTCCCCTCACTATCCCTCACTCTCCCCTCACTATGCCCTCACTATCCCCTCACTATCCCCTCACTATCCCCTCACTACTCCTTCACTACCCCCTCACTATCCCCTCACTATCCCCTCACTATCCCCTCACTATCCCCTCACTATCCCCTCACTCTCCCCTCACTACTCCTTCACTATCCCCTCACTCTCCCCTCACTATGCCCTCACTATGCCCTCACTATCCCCTCACCATCCCCTCACTATCCCCTCACTCTCCCCTCACTCTCCCCTCACTATCCCCTCACTATCCCCCTCACTCTCCTCACTACTCCTTCACTATCCCCCACTCCCCCTCACTATGCCCTTCACTATGCCCTCACTATCCCCTCTCCATCCCTACCATCCCCTCACTCTCCCTAACTATCCCCTCACTATGCCCTCACTATCCCCTCACTATCCCCTCACTATCCCCTCACTACTCCTTCACTATCCCCTCACTTCTCCTTCACTATCCCCTCACTATCCCTTCACTATCCCTTCACTATGCCCTCACTATGCCCTCACTATCCCCTCACTATCCCCTCACTAAGCCCTCACTATCCCCTCACTATCCCCTCACTATACCCTCACTATCCCCTCACTATCCCCTCACTATCCCCTCACTACTCCTTCACTATCCCCCTCACTTCTCCTTCACTATCCCTCACTATCCCTTACTCATGCCTCACTATGCCCTCACTATCCCCTTACCATCCCCTCACTATCCCTCACCATCCCCCTCACTACTCCTCACTCCCCTCACTATCCCCTCACTCTCCCCTCACTATCCCCTCACTCTCCCCTTCACTATCCCCTCACTACTCCTTCACTATCCCTTCACTCTCCCCTCACTATGCCCTCACTATGCCTCACTCTCCCCTCACTCTCCCCTCACTATCCCCTCACTATCCCCTCACCTTCCCCCTCACTATCCCTCACTATCCTCACTCTCCCTCACTATCCCCTCACTATCCCCTCACCTTCCCTCACTATCCCTCACTATCCCCTCACCTTCCCCTCACCTTCCCCTCACTATCCCCTCACCATCCCTCACTCTCCCTCACTATCCCCTCACTATGCCCTCACTATCCTCACTACTCCTTCACTACCCCTCACTATCCCCTCACTCTCCCCCTCACTCTCCCTCACTATCCCTCACCATCCCCTCACTCTCCCCTCACTCTCCCCTCACTATCCCCTCACTATCCCCTCACTATCCCCTCACTACCCCTTCACTATCCCCTCACTATCCCCTCACTATCCCTTCACTCTCCCCTCACTATGCCCTCACTATCCCCTCACTCTCCCCACTATGCCCCCTCACTCTCCCCTCACTACTCCTCACACCCCTCACTATCCCCTCACTATCCCTCACTATCCCCCTCACTATCCCTCACTCTCCCCCTCACTACCCCTTCACTATCCCCCCACTCCCTCACTCCCCTCACTCTCCCTACTATCCCTCACTACTCCTTCACTATGCCCTCACTATGCCCTCACTATGCCCTCACTATCCCCTCACCATCCCCTCACTATCCCCTCACTCTCCCCTCACTCTCCCCTCACTCTCCCCTCACTATCCCCTCACTATCCCCTCATTTCCTTATTAATTTTCTATTCTTGTCTTACTTTTTAACTCTGCATTGTTGGTTAAGGGCTTGTCAGGAAGCATTTCATGGTAAGGTCTACACCTGTTGTATTTGGCGCATGTGACAAATAAAATGTGATTTGATTTGTCTCTTTCCCTCTCTCTCTCTCTCTCTGTGTCTGTCTGTCTGTCTGTCTGTCTGTCCGTGTCCGTCCGTCCGTCCGTCCGTCCGTCCGTCCTCCAGGGGTGTGAGGCTGCTGGGAGTGGAAGAAGGTAAAGAGGCCAAGGAGGTGGAGGCCCTCATCCCAGGAGAGGAAGGTCTCGCTGGGGACGAGAACGACAATCCTCCCCTCACCTGAGACTGGAGGCTGGAGGCCGGATAGGGAAGACTGGAAACCCTGGGTGCACTTTGTATTGTAGTCTCTTTTCTCTCTCGTGTCAGGGGTCTATAGCCCTCGGAGAGATGGATTCCCTCAGGTGAACTGCTCTGCTATAAAGCCCTTTAGGAAGTGTCCAATTCAGCACTTACGTCATCTACTCACCACCTTGGAAGCACTCTATCCGGTGTGGCTGCGCTGGGGTGGCTATAGTCTTAATTAATGCATTTCTAGGTCAAGAAAGAGTATACCGTTTTAGCAAAGGAAATTTAAGTTGTGTTTCTAAAATGTCTTCAGTAGTATAATATAATAAGAGAAACAGGTTTCAAACATCCTCGACGATCAGAGCTCAGAACTGTTCCCTTCAAAAGGAAACTCTAAATGTGTGACAGGTAGTGGGCTCACCTTTTTAGTATGAAGCGGAAACATTTTAAAGGAAATACAATGTGTGAATATGTGCCATGTGTAACTATGTTAAAAAAAGTATATGTTTTCAGGGGTATTCAACTCTTACACTACGAGGTCCTGATTCCTGCTGGTTTTCTATTCTACCTGATCATTCATTGCACCCACCTGGTGTCCCAGGTCTAAATCAGTCCCTGATTAGAGGGGGGGCTATGGGAGAAAAGCAGAGGAACTGGCTTCCAGGTCCAGAGTTGAGTTTGAGGGCCCTACTGTATATAGTGCACTACTTTTGACCTGAACCCTATGGGCTCTGGTCAAAAGTAGTGACTCTATAGGAATATGGTACCATTTAGGGCACATCAAATATGTTTTGGTTTGGTTTGATTTTCCTAGCTCCTGTACTCGGGGTCATTTCTCCATAAACTTTTTTTGAATCACTGGTATGACCTCTAAAGGTTTTGTGTGAAATATGAAACATTGCTTCCATATGCACCTCACACAGCAATAACTATAGAACATGTGTCCAGAATTATATAGAGGATACATGAATAACTGATCAGCCAATCACTCACTCATTATGGTGGAATAATAAGATCATCCTATCACTCACTCATCATGGTGGAATAATAAGATCATCCTATCACTCATCATGGTGGAATAATAAGATCATCCTATCACTCACTCATCATGGTGGAATAATAAGATCATCCTATCACTCATCATGGTGGAATAATAAGATCATCCTATCACTCATCATGGTGGAATAATAAGATCATCCTATCACTCATCATGGTGGAATAATAAGATCATCCTATCACTCATCATGGTGGAATAATAAGATCATCTTATCACTCATCATGGTGTACAATAAGATCATCCTATCACTCATCATGGTGGAATAATAAGATCATCCTATCACTCATTATGGTGGAATAATAAGATCATCCTATCACTCATCATGGTGGAATAATAAGATCATCCTATCACTCATTATGGTGGAATAATAAGATCATCCCTATCACTCATCATGGTGGAATAATAAGATCATCCTATCACTCATCATGGTGGAATAATAAGATCATCCTATCACTCATCATGGTGGAATAATAAGATCATCCTATCACTCATCATGGTGTAATAATAAGATCATCCTATCACTCATCATGGTGGAATAATAAGATCATCCTATCACTCATTATGGTGGAATAATAAGATCATCCTATCACTCTTTCATGGTGGAATAATAAGATCATCCTATCACTCATTATGGTGGAATAATAAGATCATCCTATCACTCATCATGGTGGAATAATAAGATCATCCTATCACTCATTATGGTGGAATAATAAGATCATCCTATCACTCATTATGGTGGAATAATAAGATCATCCTATCACTCATCATGGTGTAATAATACGTTTTGTTGATGTACAGTATACATACAGGTTACATAGTGCAGGCTAACCCATCCATATCATTGCAGAAGGGAAATTAGCTAATTGATTGTTGCATTTTAAGTACATGCAATTACTCAGATTCCTAGAACTCCTTGTGAAGTCAAATTGGTGAAAGGAATATTGGTCAGATATCTAACAAAGTGAAAGGAGTATTGGTCAGATATCTTAACAGAATATTGGTCAGATATCTAACAAAGTGAAAGGAGTATTGGTCAGATATCTAACAAAGTGAAAGGAGTATTGGTCAGATATCTAACTAACAGAAAGTAATAGCAAACAGCAGCAGTCTGTGTACTAGGGAGTTTCAAGTGTCTATGCACTACTGTTAGCAGGTTTACGGTAGGCTAGCCTCGTGTCTGTGCACTACTGTTAGCAGGTTTACGGTAGGCTAGTGTCTATGCACTACTGTTAGCAGGTTTACGGTAGGCTAGCCTCCTTCTGCACAGATGGGTACTCTATGGGTCATGCCGTGCGTTCCACCTACCCCCTTGTAACAACTTGGTACAAGCACTTTCTCAATGTTGCCTCACAGAAACACAATAAATGTATAGGCGTTCAAGGAAACACACGTTCTGTCTGGACTATGTAATGACTTGTTAGCCTCCCCAGTGAGCCAAATTGGTTGAAAATACCAGTTTTGCTCACCAGGCGGGTCCCAGATCTGTTTTTGCTCTTTCCAACTCCATTGCTGTCATTGTCAAGCCAAATAATGGCTTCGGCGTGACAGTGACTGACAAGGAGTTGGCATGATGGTACAAACAGATCTGTCTCTCAGGCTTATGACTCGATGTTGTTGAGTTAAACTGAACAGATCTGTCTCTCAGGCTTATGACTCGATGTTGTTGAGTTAAACTGAACAGATCTGTCTCTCAGGCTTATGACTCGATGTTGTTGAGTTAAACTGAACAGATCTGTCTCTCAGGCTTTATGACTCGATGTTGTTGAGTTAAACTGAACAGATCTGTCTCTCAGGGCTTATGACTCGATGTTGTTGAGTTAAACCGAACAGATCTGTCTCTCAGGCTTATGACTCGATGTTGTTGAGTTAAACTGAACAGATCTGTCTCTCAGGCTTTATGACTCGATGTTGTTGAGTTAAACTGAACAGATCTGTCTCTCAGGCTTTATGACTCGATGTTGTTGAGTTAAACTGAACAGATCTGTCTCTCAGGCTTTATGACTCGATGTTGTTGAGTTAAACTGAACAGATCTGTCTCTCAGGCTTATGACTCGATGTTGTTGAGTTAAACTTCACTCTTACAGTAGTTTACCTCCACTTAAAGATTGATTAACCACAACGATCAATAACTGAGAAATGATCAACTGATCATGTGAAAACCAGCATAGTCAAATGGATACAAAGGACAGTATTGGGAAATACTGCTTTATGTACAAAATGTTAATTTGAGCCATTAATTGAGTGCTGTTGTTTTTTAACAGTAACTTAAGAACGCCACAAATGTTTGTGTAACTGGAAGACAGAAAAATGAAAAGAAGTTTGATTAAACAATAAAGATGTGTCTACAACGTCTGATGGACTTTATGAAAGTGTACGTCTGTCATTTCTCTTCAGTTGATTTCTGACAACTAAACATTGATGTGGCTGGATTGCAATATTTGCTTTCATGGGTTTTGCTTTTCTAGAAACCAGCGTGTAATGTCTATAGTACCACCAGGTGTCACTCTTGGTTTAGGATGTAGCCCCCACACAGCCAATAAATTTTTTACATTTACATTTTAGTCATTTAGCAGACGCTCTTATCCAGAGCGACTTACAGTTAGTGAGTGCATACATTTTCATACTGGCCCCCCCGTGGGAATTGAACCCACAACCCTGGCGTTGCAAATGCCATGCTCTACCAACTGAGCTACATCCCTGCCGGCCCTTCCCTCCCCTACCCTGGACGAGCGCTGGGCCAATGCGCCGCCACATGGGTCTCCCGTCGCGGCCGGCTACGACAGAGTCTGGATTACTGCCCAGTATCCACCTGATATAAACCCTGGCCATATTTAGTCAGAGATACTCATGTAATGACGAGATGGTCTTGTCTCTGCCTTAACAATGTGGATCGTTGTCCACAAACTCGAAACGGCGAGCTCAAGTTCTTCCTTATTCCTCTTTTTGGATTGGTAGATACCCTTATTTGAATACTTCTTTGAATATTCGATTAGGGGTGTTGTCGCCAACCGCTGAATTCTATAGCGAAGGTATTTCAAATTCATCGAGAAGGGCAGTGAGAACCAACTACAACTTCTTGGAGAGATTAAGTCAGTCGTTTTATTTAGAAGTAATTTAATAGCAAAGTCAGCTAAATATAGGTTGTCATTTTTTTAGTTGTCAATGTTGTTTTTTCCAGAGGAAGTAGCTATTGTCGCCAGGTAACTGTCTCTGTTGTCAGAGAGGAAGAGTTGTTGACGAACAATAGCAATGTTAGCTAACTATATAGCTTATTCCCCAATGCACAATAAATAGTTGCTACTAGCAGTCAGTACAGCTGCTGTATGTCGGTGGAGTTGGACACGTTTTACACTAGCTACAAGTAAAAACATTAGGTCCGAAAGTTTCCATCCACCGGTTGATGGCTGTTGCTGTTTAGAGACCTCATGAATATGCACCGACCTTCTCGAATTTCAACAGGGACAACGCCGATATAACGTGTTTTTTTTTTTCTTCTCAAAGTTACCAGGATGTCACATGCATCACACTTATTCAATAAAAAAAAATACCAATACATTTTTTATCTTGATTAAATTCGACACTCTCATTGCCCCATATACAAAAACTCCTCACCTATTTCGTGTGGACAGATTTTGGGTGGAGTAAACCCTCTTGCTTCGCCTCTTCCTCTGATTTAGCCAAGAAATATACCAACAAACGGTGATGTCACTTCAAAAGTGTTAAGACTATATTTATTTGATTGAATTGGAGTTTTTATTTAATTTATGCTATCTAACTTAATAAAGAGAAACTCTATTACTTTATCAACTAAATAACATATCCTCACTCAGCCTAATTCCCTCAGTTTTAAAACATATTCTAACACTCCTGTCTACCCTCTCTGTGTTTATGGGTATGAAACAGTTTCCGTGGTGCCTCTATCTGACAGAGAGGGTTCCTGTTACCGTGGGAGAATCTCAAGACAGGATCGTGAGGGACGAGTGTCTTTCCCTGACAGAACAGAGTATTGTCCAGTCAGAGGTCACAGAGGTCACAGAGGTTACAGAGGCCAATCTCTAACATTATTACACACTCTTATGTTGTTACTACCGTGCAATCATGCAGTCCTCTTATACACACACACACACACACACACACACACACACACACACACACACACACACACACACACACACACCACACACCACACACACACCTTCATATCTGTACAACAAAATGTATGGTGTGGATTGACGCCTGATATCTTGGGGCTCCCGAGTGGCGTAGTGGTCTAAGGCACTCATCTCAGTGCTTGAGGCGTCACTACAGAACCCCTGGTTCGATTCCAGGCTGTATCACAACCGGCCGTGATTGGGAGTCCTATAGGGCGCGCACAATTGGCCCGGGTTTGGCCGGGGTAGGCCGGATTGTAAATGAAGAATTTGTTCTTAACTGACTTGCCTAGTTAAATAAAGGGTCTATCTACTGTGGATTCCACTCTCTGCCATCCAGGACCTCTATACAGGTGGTGTCAGAGGAAGGCCCAAAAATAGCCAAAGACTCCAGCCACCAGCCATAAACTGTTCACTCTCTACCATCCGGCAACGGTACCGGAGCATCGCCTAGTGGACCAACAGGCACCGAGACAGCTTCTACCCCCAAGCCATAACACTGCTAAATATACTGAACAAAAATATAAGCGCAACATTTTTACTGAGTTACAGTCCATATAAGGAAATCGGTCAATTGAAATAAATTCATTAGGCCCTAATCTATGGATTTCACGACGGGCAGGTGGAGCCATGGGTGGGCTCTGGGAGGGCAGATAGCCTCACCCGACTGGGGAGCCAGACCCAGACAATCAGAATGAGTTTTTCCACAATAGGGCTTTATTACAGACAGAAATGCTCTTCAGTTTCATCAGCTGGCAGGGTGGCTGCGTCAGACGATCCCGAGGTGTAGAAGCCGGATGTGGAGGATCTGGGACTGGGCATGGTACACGTGTCTCTGGCTGTGAGGCCGCTTGGAAGTACTGCCAAATTCTCTAAAACGACATGGAGGTGGCTTATGGTAAAGAAATGAACAATAAATTATTGGCAACAGCTCTGATGGACATTCCAGAGTCAACATGCCAATTGCACGCTCCTTCAAATCTTGAGACATCTGTGGTATTGGGTTGTGTGACAAAACTACACATTTTGGACTGGCCTTTTATTGTCCCCAGCACAAGGTGCACCTGTGTAATGATCATGCTGTTTAATCAGCTTCTTGATATGCCACACCTGTCAGGTGGATGGATTATTTTTGGCAAAGGAGAAATGCTCACTAACAGGAATGTAAACAAATGTGTGCACAAAATGTGAGATAAATAATATTTTTGTGCATATGGAACATTTCTGGGATCTTTTATTTCAGCTCATGAAACATGGGACCAACACTTTACAAGTTGCGCTACTATTTTTGTTCAGTATAGCAAAGGTTACCTGGACTATCTACAGACTATGCACACTCACTAGACTATATATACACACCATACACACACACACACTACATTGACACTCCCACACAAAACCCACAGAGATTACATACACTACATACACACACACACACACACACACACACACACACACACACACACACACACACACACACACACACACACACACACACACACACACACACACACACACACACACACATACATACCCACACACTTTCACTTCTTAAATAGCTTCTTAGATAGCTTCTTAAATAGCTTCTAAATAGCCCTGCCCATACCTGGAAGATAGGTAACCAAAGGGAGACCCACGTTCAGGTTGCCAAACGTTGTCGAACGCTGCAGATAGAAATGCTGTGAATAGAGCCGGCCATGATTCTCCTTTACATGTTTGTTTATATTACATATTTATATCTGAATGTTCCAAACCGCGTGTGTTGCTGAAGTGCACTCTGGTAAGCAGCCTAATCACAGGATTAGAAGGTACTTAATATTTTTAAACAAGAGGAGCCTCTTTCACAGCATAGAATGCAAATTCCTTTTTCCATTTTAAATATAGGTTCCATAACATGAAAAGATGTATGCACTCACTAACTGTAAGTCGCTTCTGGATAAGAGCTGTTGTTAAATGACTAAAATGTAAAACATTTATATTTTAGATTATTTATTAAATATAGAAATGATGAGCCGGGTAATTTTTATCAGTAGCAAAATAATGTGTTACGAACAAAAAGATGTCCCCGATCTCCAAGGACAGAGCAAGCCTCGGTGGTCTTGCACCTGCAAGTGGGTGAAAAGGCACTCAACTTGACGCACTTTGGAACGCACCCCCAACTGTTGCTCACACTGCCCAGCTCTGTCCTGGGAGAGAGAAACTGGATGCAAAGTTAAGGGGAATTTTTGATGGTTTGTTTAAAACACCAATACATATCTAGAAAGCTGATCAGGCTCTGTGGGAAGAGCCTGCCTGTACGCTGTAGGCTATTTTGTTCACTGATTCAATGTTTCTCCACAACTCCCATTAACAAATGAAGGCAACCATAACCTTTAAGTAATATTGGACAATATACAATAACTATTAAAATAATTGTCACTGTTCTAGTGCACTATTATATCTAGTGCACTACTCTACTTTTACGGCTCTGGTATCTAGTGCACTTTAAACTCATTCTCTCTCTCTCCTGGTCCTCTGTAGCTCAGGGGCTTGTAGAGCACGCGCTTGTAACGCCACCGCAGTGGGTTCGATCCCGGGACCACCCATACACAAAAAAATGTGGGCACGCATGACTGTAGTCGCTTTGGATAAAAGCTGTCAAGCTAAATGGCATATTTATTTATTTAAATGGATAGGGCGGTGGCAACCCGTTGTGAAGACTCCTCCAACTAACCTAGAAATTGCAGGACTGATCACCGTAAGAAAGTGATCCAGTCCTGCACTTCCTAGGCACCCCATAGTGAAGGACACCTCCATATAGTGAAGGACACCCCATAGTGAAGGACACCCCCAGTGAAGGAGACCCAATAAGCAGTGAAGGAGACCCCATAGTGAAGGAGACCCCACAGTGAAGAACAGAAGGAGACCCATAGTGAAGGAGCACTCCCATAGTGGAGGGACACGCATAGTGAAGGAGACCCCATAGTGAAGGACACTCCCCATAGTGTAGACACCCCAATAGTGAAGGAGACCCCCAATAGGAAAGGACACCCCCATAGTGTAGACACCCCCAGAGCAGTAGGATACCCCTACAGTGAAAGAGACCTGATGGTGGGAAGTGAGACCCATAGTGAAGGACACCCTATATAGTGCAGGACACTCCCAATAGAAGGACACCTCTATAGTGAAAGGAGACTTCATAGTGAAGGACACCCCAATAGTGAAAGGATACCCCATCGTGAAAGACACTCCTCAGTGAAGAACACCGATAGTCTAGACTGCCAGGGCATGACCAGAGACACCATGTCTAGACCGACCAGGGCATGACCAGAGACACTATGTCTAGACCGCCAGGCATGACCCAGAGACACTATGTTCAGACCGCCAGCATGACCAGAGACACCATGCCTAGACCGGCTTAGGTCATGACCAGAGACTGCATTGTGGTTTTGGTTTGATGTCTGAACTGAACTGGATGTGCAGGAGAGGCAAAAAATATTTTACATGCAGTCCTCCTCCTCTCCTCTCCTCCTCTCTCTCTCTCCCCTCTTCCCTCTCCTTCTCTCTCCTCTCTCCTTTTCCTCCTTTCTCCTCTTCCTATCTCTTTCGTTCTCTCTCTCTCTCTCCCTTCTCTCTCCTCTCTCTTTCTCTCTCTCTCTTCTCTTCCGTCTCTCTTCTCTCTCTCTTCCACTCCTTCTCTCT
>NW_025537163.1:0-38704 GCF_020615455.1 Coregonus clupeaformis | reverse complement strand
AGAGACCATCAGGTTTGTCAGCATGATAAGTGATCATAGCTCAAACCTACTCTGACTATTGAATGTCTGACGTCGACCTAACCTTATAATAGTTTGCAGTTTAGCCTTGACCTACGAGAGGTCTGCCCGTCTTTCCTACATATCAGCACATTTATCCGAATTCTAATGTTACCGAGAAATATGTGCCACAGTTTCAACAGCCATTGTGTAACTGTGTAGGCTACACACTTACTTTCACGTTCATATGAGGAAATCACATAACTTCTTACAGTCGCTGGTGCAGTCGCCTGTTCTCTTGTAGATGAAGTAGCTTTATAGGCAACTCATTCAACCAGCCTAAACAACAGTAAATAAAAAAGATGTCAAATGGTCAAAAGTCAATCCTGATATAGCCATGTACATCAAAGAGAGGTGTATTGCTACAGATGTAGGATCTTAATTTTTAGCCAGTTTGCTACAGCAGGAAAATAATCCTGCAGCAACAGGACATTTGAATTATTATGTGGATTATAATGAATTATTAATTTTATAATAGAAAAGTGCAATTGATCATCTTCAGAAACCTTTTTAAAGCTTAAATACACTCAAATACACTACAAGTTTGAGTTATCCTGCAACAGGGTGATCAAATTAAGATCCTACATCTGTACAGAGATTATGTTTTTCTCTAAATAAGGCAGTTTGAGTTATTAGCAATAACGTTGCAACTGTCAGCTGCTGTAAACCTATGTGATTGGATGTTATAGACCCCCATCTGAACAGTTTCTTTCCCCATGCTGTGGCCCTCACCAACTGGCCATCTGGTCCATAGAGACTAAAGGACTATACACTCTATGCTGCTCACCACATCAAGCCATCTCTGAACTGTACACTACCATCTGGTCCATAGAGACTAAAGGACTATACACTCTATGCTGCACACCACATCAAGCCATCTCTGAACTGTACACTAAATAACTGAACTATACTGCATTAGCACTCTACTTACTTACTTTATTGTCCCCATGGGGAAATGTTGTTGCAGTGTCATGTACACATTTAAAGTGGCGTTAAATACAAAACAAGATTGACAATACAACTTTCAATAACAGTCACGCACCGATAAAAATAAGAAATAAGAAATAAAACATTTAAAACATTTAAAACAAAGACTAGCCTGCTGCGCCTTACGGGGTCAATAGGGAACATTTGCCCGAGCTATTTAAGAGGGATATCACACCTGGCACAAATGATTGTCTCGTTCTATTTTTTCCTACTGAGGGGTGCCCTATACCTACGCCCAGAGGGGAGTAATTCAAAGTCCAGGTACAGGGGGTGACTTGGGTCTAAAATGATTTTGTGAGCCTTACGGAGGGCCCTGACCTTAAAGATCTCATCCAGGCCTGTCTGTTTGACTCCAAGTACCTTACTTGCTGTGGTAATAATCCTTCTCCCAGCATGTTTCTCTGACTGACAGTGGCATTGCCAAACCAACAAACAATACAAAAAAGTTAAAATACTCTCAATAAAGGATTTGTAAAACAGAGTCAATATAGTACAGTCTATATTAAAAGAACCCAACTTTTTTAGAAAATACAGTCTCTGTTGGCTCTTTTTGTAGATCTGGTCTGTACATTTACTCCACTGATGTGGTCTGTACATTTACTCCACTCTGTTCATCTCTCTTAGATATATTTATACTGGTACTGTATATGTGGACATCCACCGTATATCAACTGTATTCCCACTGTACTATATCTGTATACCAACTGTATTCCCACTGTACTGTATATCTGTATATCAACTGTATTCCCACTGTACTGTATATCTGTATATCAACTGTATTCTCACTGTACTGTATATCTGTATACCAACTGTATTCCCACTGTACTGTATATCTGTATATCAACTGTATTCCCACTGTACTGTATATATGTATACCGACTGTATACCCACTGTACTTTATATCTGTATATCAAACTGTATTCCCACTGTACTGTATATCTGTATACCAACTGTATACCCACTGTACTGTATATCTGTATATCAACTGTATACCCACTGTACTGTATATCTGTATACCAACTGTATTCTCACTGTACTGTATATCTGTATATCAACTGTATTCCCACTGTACTGTATATCTGTATACCAACTGTATTCCCACTGTACTGTATATCTGTATACCAACTGTATTCCCACTGTACTGTATATCTGTATATCAACTGTATTCCCACTGTACTGTATATCTGTATACCAACTGTATTCCCACTGTACTCTATATCTGTATATCAACTGTATTCCCACTGTACTGTATATCTGTATACCAACTGTATTCCCACTGTACTGTATATCTGTATATCCACTGTTCATTATCTTATAGCTCTATGCTCACTCTTCCTAATTGTGTATAATGTTGTACAGACATTTGTGTAAACTCTTCTGTCTGTATTCTGTCTCTAAATGTTGTCTGTCACTATCACCATGTAAAATTATGTGTACAGATGTAGGATCTTAATTTGATCACCCCCCACCACAGAATAACTTTCCCTCAACACAGCAAATGTAAAACTTGTAGTGTATTTGAGGTTTTAAAAGGCTTCTGAAGTTTGCAATTTCCACTTAGAAATGCCAGACTTGAGTTTCGCTTAATAAAAATGTATCAACCGCTACAAACATGTCCATTAATTATAATTCACATAATAATTCACATTTCCTGTTGCTGCAGGAATATTTTCCTGCTGTAGCAAACTGGCTCGAATTAAGATCCTACATATGTACATGCAAATGTACTTGGCGAATAAAGGTGATTCTGATTCTGCAAAGGTTGAGTCTCTAGATTCCCTTGCTGCTCTGTGGAAATAATGAAATGGTTGTCATGGTGATTTAAACTGGTCCTGGTTATCTCCCAACTCTGAGACCATGTCATTTATTACATTTCACTCAATTGATAAAGGAAGCTAGAAGGCTGAACCCAGAAGACAACTCTAAATAAACACTAACTGATATTATCCTAAAATCCTTTCACTCATATTGTTGATATTAATATTGTAGAAAACAGTGGGGCAGGGCAGTGAACCCAGGTCGCTGGCGAAAAAGGCAAACACCCTGAGCATCGCGGCAATAGGGTTGAACCTAATTATAACCTGTCTATAGGGTTAAACCTATTGCTGCGATGGGAATTGTAACCTGGCTCACACTGCCCCCTATAAAAGCAAGTCCTGTGCTTCGACTACTCAGACCCCTCACACATCCGGGCCGTGCATTCTGATGGCCTCACAGACACCATACTACTTCTGACACCAATGTAGCAAACAGCAGGGCAGGGAATCGAACCCAGGTTGCACGTGTAAAAGGCAAACAACCTACGCATTGCACCAATAGGGTTAACCCACATGGTGGGAATTGGAATGTGGCTCACTGCCCCCTCCGACCAGGAAGTCGACTACTCACACGTCCGGGCCAGTCTGATGGCCTCACAGCCGCCATTCCACTTCTGACACCAATGTAATTCTCTGGCAACAGCTCTGGTGGACATTCCTGCAGTCAGCATGCCAATGGCACGCTCCCCTCAAAACCTGAGACATCTGTGGCATTGTGTTTTGTGACAAAACTGCACATTTTCGAGTGGCCTTTTATTGTCTCCAGCACAAGGTGTACCTGTGTAATGATCATGCTGTTTAATCAGCTTCTTGATATTCCTCCCCCTGTCAGGTGGATGGATTATCTTGGCAACGGAGAAATGCACACTAACAGGGATGTTAACAAATTTGTGCACAAATTGGATGTAAAACTTATAAGCTTTTTGTGCATATGGAACATTTCTGGGATATTTTATTTCAGCTCATGAAACATGGGACCAACAATTTACATGTTGCGTATATACACTGCTCAAAAAAATAAAGGGAACACTAAAATAACACATCCTAGATCTGAATGAATGAAATAATCTTATGAAATACTTTTTTCTTTACATAGTTGAATGTGCTGACAACAAAATCACACAAAAATTATCAATGGAAATCAAATTTATCAACCCATGGAGGTCTGGATTTGGGGTCACCCTCAAAATTAAAGTGGAAAACCACACTACAGGCTGATCCAACTTTGATGTAATGTCCTTAAAACAAGTCAAAATGAGGCTCAGTAGTGTGTGCCACCACGTGCCTGTATGACCTCCCTACAACGCCTCGGCATGCTCCTGATGAGGTGGAGGATGGTCTCCTGAGGGATCTCCTCCCAGACTTGACTAAAGCATCCGCCAACTCCTGGACAGTCTGGTGCAACGTGGCGTTGGTGGATGGAGAGCGAGACATGATGTCCCAGATGTGCTCAATTGGATTCAGGTCTGGGAAAGGGCGGGCCAGTCCATAGCATCAATGCCTTCCTCTTGCAGGAACTGCTGACACACTCCAGCCACATGAGGTCTAGCATTGTCTTGCATTAGGAGGAACCCAGGGCCAACCGCACCAGCATATGGTCTCACAAGGGGTCTGAGGATCTCATCTCGGTACCTAATGGCAGTCAGGCTACCTCTGGCGAGCACATGGAGGGCTGTGCCGCCCCCCAAAGAAATGCCACCCCACACCATGACTGACCCACCGCCAAACCGGTCATGCTGGAGGATGTTGCAGGCAGCAGAACGTTCTCCACAGCGTCTCCAGACTCTGTCACGTCTGTCACATGTGCTCAGTGTGAACCTGCTTTCATCTGTGAAGAGCACAGGGCCCCAGTGGCGAATTTGCCAATCTTGGTGTTCTCTGGCAAATGCCAAGCGTCCTGCACGGTGTTGGGCTGAAGCACAACCCCCCACCTGTGGACGTCGGGCCCTCATACCACCCTCATGGAGTCTGTTTCTGACCGTTTGAGCAGACACATGCACATTTGTGGCCTGCTGGAGGTCATTTTGCAGGGCTCTGGCAGTGCTCCTCCTGCTCCTCCTTGCACAAAGGCGGAGGAAGCAATCCTGCTGCTGGGTTGTTGCCCTCCTCGGCCTCCTCCACATCTCCTGATGTACTGGCCTGTCTCCTGGTAGCGCCTCCATGCTCTGGACACTACGCCTGACAGACACAGCAAACCTTCTTGCCACAGCTCGCATTGATGTGGCATCCTGGATGAGCTGCACTACCTGAGCCACTTGTATGGGTTGTGCTACCACTAGAGTGAAAGCACCGCCAGCATTCAAAAATGACCAAAACATCAAACAGGAAGCATAGGAACTGAGAAGTGGTCTGTGGTCACCACCTGCAGAACCACTTCTTTATTGGGTTGTCTTGCTAATTGCCTATAATTTCCACCTGTTGTCTATTCCATTTGCACAACAGCATGTGCAATTTATTGTCAATCAGTGTTGCTTCCTAAGTGGACAGTTTGATTTCACAGAAGTGTGATTGACTTGGAGTTACATTGTGTTGTTTAAGTGTTCCCTTTATTTTTTTTGAGCAGTGTATTTTTTGTTCAGTATAGATAAAAACACAAAGCTTCCAGCAGAGGTCAGTGCTCTTCTGACAGCTGTCAGATGGTAGTGTGATGTCCGAAGCTTCGGCAGTCATCATCACGTAGTATTGTTACTTTGATAGAAGCATTGATACGTTGTGTCGAATCAGTAGTGCTTTGAAAACTGCGACGGCGCATCAGACCTCCGGTTTTTAATCGTCCAATCCCTAGTGTCCACTGAATGTTGACTAGCAACAAGAAAGTGGTACCTAAAAGACTCCCACCATGAGTGCCCATTGAAGTGGCTCCAGACGAGGACATCTGAAATAAAAACCCTCCAACTTACAAAATGGAGTAAAAAAACAAGTGGAACCAAACCAAACCAAACCAAACCAGACCAAACCAGACCAAACCCTGTGAGATACTAGACAGAGAGACTTTGTTCATCAACTTAAAGAAGCAGAGCTACAAAGAGGTGCCAGTCTTCTAACATCTCTAAGGCCAACCAGAACACTGGACCAGCTGCTCTTAAATATCACATAACAGATGGAAACCTTCTGACAAGCCAGCACAGGCATAAGCTTACTGTCTATTGAGGTGGCGCCAAGAGGTGCGGCCAACGTGCTAACGTCCAACCCTCAAAATATAAATGGAAATACCAAAGCCTGTAACAACATGTAGTCGTGTCTGATATCTTTCACCTCATCTCCCTGTTACTGTTTGTTTAGGTAGTTATAGACAGTGCAGCAACACAAGGCCACATTCCTCTCAGCCCTTCCACTCTCTCAGGCTAATGTGTATTGATGAAAAGTAGACTATTTCTTTCAATCTGTTCTTTTCTAAACGTATCTGAGAATGTAGACAGAAGGGCTAAAATGGGAATGATTGATCTGAGGGGATCAGTGATCCGTACAGAAAGGTTTTTGCAACAAGTCAGAGATTTTATATTATGTAAAGTAGGCTAGGTTTTACTGTATAATAGCAGTTTGTTAGTGATATGCAGATCAATGTCTATACCTCGGCTATAGCCTACAATATCCTAGATGACCAGCCTAAACCTGTTCAGATCAGTTCACATAGGTTATCAGTAGCAGGTTTGATCACCTACAAATCGGTTTTAACCAGTATATCTAGCTTGCGTCATAGTCCACCCCTCAGGCTACGTTCAGGTTTCAGCATGAGGCAGACATCAACAGCCGAGTTGTAGGCTACTACCTGGGTCATATTCATTAGTTTACACCACAGCCAACAGTTTTAAAATGTTGCACAAACAGTTTACTCCAAACGCTGTACAACGTGACCTAAACAGTTTCCGTTGCCAAACGTTTTTCTACGGTGGGCACGAATTAACATACAAAACCTGTTTTGAGGAAGTGTAAGTTGTTGTTAGTCTTTCCACAGTATTTATTTGTCTCTCTTTCACACAAAATACCTTCCTGAGTGAAAAGAGTTAACAGTAGATTAGAAAGAGAAAATGTTGTTGCTTGTTGTGTTTTAAGCCTGTTTTGAGAAGACAAGTCTATAGACCTATGATACAGTACACTCTTAGAAAAAATAGTTCCAAAAGGGTCCTCTGGCTGCCCCCATAGGAGAACGCTTTTGGGTTCCAGGTAAAACCCTTCTGGCTTCCATGTAGAACCCTCTGTGGAAAGGATTCTTCATGGAACCCAAAAGGGTTCTAACCTAGGACCAAAAAGGTTTCTACAAAGGGTTCTCCTATGGGGACAGCCAAATAACCCTTTAGATTCTAGATAGTGTAGGAGTGATCACCCTGGGGCACACAGATGGAAACAGAACGAATTCACCACGCATCTAATTTATATCCAAAACATTTTAAGGAGAGTAGGCCTATTATAACACTGTCCACAAAACATATCATCAACTATATGAATACACATAACAATATCATCAACTATATTAATACACATAACAATATCATCAACTATATTAATACACATAACAATATCATCAACTATATTAATACACATAACAATATCATCAACTATATGAATACACATAACAATATCATCAACTATATTAATACACATAACAATATCATCAACTATATGAATACACATAACAATATCATCAACTATATTAATACACATAACAATATCATCAACTATATGAATACACATAACAATATCATCAACTATATTAATATCATAACAATCGTCAGTCTTACCTTTTATATGTCTCTCAATAGAAGTAGAGTCTGGAATGATCATTCGGTGGTGGAAAGTTCCTTTAGTTTGTTCTGCTCATTTCCATATCAGGTTCTACCTGTTCTCTCTCCCACTCCCTGTCTCTTTATAGCTCTTACAATGTGCCTTGGCATACATTTCTACAAGTGTCTGGAACTAGAAATTCCATTATTTAGTGTTTTGTTGATGGTTGTCTTCAATTGGGTTGAGACCTTGTGACTGAGACGGCCATGGCATATTGTGAAACATCAGCAAGTTCAGCAGTCTTCATCACTGAAGCTCCTGCCAAACGTGCCCCAACAATCACCAATCGTTAAGCTCTTCCCGAGGAGGGTCGCAGTCTCTCTTTGTTGCAGCTCCTCTCTCCCCAGGGTATCATCTCCTCTCTCCCCAGGGGTATCAGCTCCTCTCTCCCCAGGGGTAACAGCCCCTCTCTCCCCAGGGGTAGCAACTCCTCTCTCCACAGGGGTAACAGCTCCTCTCTCCCCAGGGGTATCAGCTCCTCTCTCTCAGGGGTAATAGCTCCTCTCTCCCCATGGGTAATATCTCCTCTCTCCCCCAGGGGTAGCAGCTCTTCTCTCCCCAGGGGTATCAGCTCCTCTCTCCAGGGGTATCAGCTCCTCTCTCCCCAGGGGTAGCAGCTCCTCTCTCCCCAGGGGTAACAGCTCCTCTCTCCCCAGGGGTAGCAGCTCCTCTCTCCCCCAGGGGTAGCAGCTCCTCTCTCCCCAGGGGTAACAGCTCCTCTCTCCCCAGGGTTAGCAGCTCCTCTCTCCCCAGGGGTAACAGCTCCTCTCTCCCCAGGGGTAGCAGATCCCTCTCTCCTCTAGGATTTGAAGACATCGGTGGCTTAGCCCATAGCAGTAGGGGGTCCGGGAAGGAATTTCAACAGCTAAATCCATTAATACATCTACAGTGTATTGCCAAAAACCACTCAACCTATTCAAACATAGACTCTGACCTGTCCAATGAGCCAAACTGATTAAAAGAATCCCACAGTACCTAAACTCTCTCTCTCTCTCTCTCTCTCTCTCTCTCTCTCTCTCTCTCTCTCTCTCTCTCTCTCTCTCTCTCTCTCTCTCTCTCTCTCTTTTCTTTTCTCTCTCTCTCTCTCTCTCTCTCTCTCTCTCTCTCTCTCTCTCTCTCTCTCTCTCTCTCTCTCTGGTTATGTATATTTTTGTCAGATGTTACTATGGTATACTGAAGTATAATTACAAGCATTCCATAAGTGTCAAAGGCTTTTATTGACAATTACATTACGTTTATGCAAAGAGTCAATATTTGCAGTGTTGACCCTTCTTTTTCAAGACCTCTGCAATTCGCCCTGGCATGCTGTCAATTAACTTCTGGGCCACATCCTGACTGATGGCAGCCCATTCTTGCATAATCAATGCTTGGAGTTTGTCAGAATTTGTGGGTTTTGTTTGTCCACCCGCCTCTTGAGGATTGACCACAAGTTCTCAATGGGATTAAGGTCTGGGGAGTTTCCTGGCCATGGACCCAAAATGTCGATGTTTTGTTCCTCGAGTCACTTAGTTATCACTTTGCCTTATGGCAAGGGTGCTCCATCATGCTGGAAAAGGCATTGTTCGTCACCAAACTGTTCTTGGATGGTTGGGAGAAGTTGCTGTCGGAGGATGTGTTGGTACCATTCTATATTCATGGCTGTGTTCTTAGGCAAAATTGTGAGTGAGCCCACTCCCTTGGCTGAGAAGCAACCCCACACATGAATAGTCTCAGGATGCTTTACTGTTGGCATGACACAGGACTGATGGTACCGCTCACCTTGTCTTCTCCGGACAAGCTTTTTTCCGAAGCCCCAAACAATCGGAAAGGGATTCATCAGAGAAAATGACTTTACCCCAGTCCTCAGCAGTCCAATCCCTGTACCTTTTGCAGAATATCAGTCTGTCCCTGATGTTTTTCCTGGAGAGAAGTGGCTTCCTCGCTGCCCTTCTTGACACCAAGCCATCCTCCAAAAGTATTTGCCTCACTGTGCGTGCAGATGCACTCACAACTGCCTGCTGCCATTCCTGAGCAAGCTCTGCACTGGTTGTGCCCCGATCCCGCAGCTGAATCAACTTTAGGAGACGGTCCTGGTGCTTGCTGGACTTTCTTGGGCGCCCTGAAGCCTTCTTCACAACAATTGAACCTCTCTCCTTGAAATTCTTGATGATCCGATAAATGGTTGATTTAGGTGCAATCTTACTAGCAGCAATATCCTTGCCTGTGAAGCCCTTTTTGTGCAAAGCAATGATGACGGCACGTGTTTCCTTGCAGGTAACCATGATTAACAGAAGAAGAACAATGATTTCAAGCACCCTCCTCCTTTTAAAGCTTCCAGTCTGTTATTCTAACTCAATCAGCATGACAGAGTGATCTCCAGCCTTGTCCTCGTCAACACTCTCACCTGTGTTAACGAGAGAATCACTGACATGATGTCAGCTGGTCCTTTTGTGGCAGGGCTGAAATGCAGTGGAAATGTTTTTTTGGGATTAAGTTAATTTTCATGGCAAAGAGGGACTTTGCAATTAATTGCAATTCATCTGATCACTCTTCATTCTGGAGTATATGCAAATTGCCATTATAAAAACTGAGGCAGCAGACTTTGTGAAAATGAATATTTGTGTCATTCTCAAAACTTTTGACCACGACTGTATACACACACTTAGAAATATGGGTACAGTATAGTTCCCTGGAGTACAAAAATATCAAAATACACAATGTACCTTCAGAGATATGTAATGTATTGTCAAATACTTTATGATGGTAGACTTTATGATGATAATATATGCCTAGGAACTAACTTGGTTAAGGCCACAGGACTGAAAATGAACGAATTCAACGACCAGGTCTCTGTCACTAACAAGTACAGTCAGTGGTAACGTTACAATTCACTATAAAAGGCAAGACACACTGGGAAATGATTTAGGAGGCGTGGCTTAGTGGGGGCAAGGCTTTCACATTACCTGGAGTGGGAGATGTACCGTGCTACAGACAAGCCCCCTTTATGAGAGTCACAAGTACGCATCAGGCACTGAAGGAGGCAGTGTCATGGTGCGTTTGTTACCAAGTGGGAAGTGGGAATTTACTACATAACACTGGGAAAAATCCACTTGAACGGCCCTCCAACTGGTAATTACTAGTGGGAAACTGGTCTATCATCCTGAGCGCCCACTTCTCCCACATGGTGACCTCTGACCTCACCTACTAAGGAAATGGTTTCAAAACAGCATTTTTGGCAGTTAAATGCAACAACAAAACAATATATATAAAAATCTATCTGTTTTTGAACTCTATAATTTGGTTACAAACATGATAACTGTACTTTTAGTTCATGGTTGACGAAGTTGTTGGCCATTAGCCAACCACCGTTTATCAATGAGTTCAAATTAAATGAATGCATCCAACTGCTTTTACGACTTCAGAACTGGTAAAATTCCCAACTTCCACATGGTTACAAACGCAGCATCAGAGTGGAAACTTGAGAGACCAAACATAACAATCCTGTCACAACAGAAAATGCCATTGTGAATGCTGAACAATAGGAATGTTCTTTTAAAGAGTCCTTGGCAGTTTGCACAGTGCAAGAAATCTTTTGGATTTCCATTTGGGAAACTGCTTTGTTTACAAGAAACTATAACACCTTTGCCTTCTCTTATGATTTGTCTGTTGTGTGCTCTGTCCCCACGTTGTCTCAGTATGGTCAGTGGGAGCTTCCAGTCTTTGGAGTTCTTTGGGAAAGAAAGGGCCTTTTGCCACTTCAGCTTCACCCTTATGAATAATTTCCAGATGCCGGGCAAATTTTGATTGTGGTTTCTCACAAAAGAGACAGTAATATTTTGATCAATCTTTAGTCTTTGTAACATGCATGACTTCCAAGTGAACTTGCGGATTCTTGCACAGAGGTGTCAGACTCAGTATTTCTATGTCCCTTATAGGCCTTTGTTCTTCCATACAGTAAAGCTCTAAACTGCTCTCATTGTCACGTTCTGTTCCTGGCACATATTCCTCTTCTGTTGTTTCTATGTTGCTGATTGAGTCTTCAGAATCATATCCAAGCATTTGTTTGTTGAGCTGAAATCATAAAAACAATCAGAATTAATACAGTTGTTTTACTGAATACATTGTCTGGTCACTGAAAACATGAACTGTTTTACTCCAACACATCAACTCTTATTTACTAAACCAATAACTGTTCAATCATGTCCTGATTTTTCTGAAAAGGGTTATTTCATATAATCAAGAAAGAAAAACTGTAATCATTCCATTACCTATTTTGTAGGCTAATGCACAGAATAGTACACGCCCCAAATCCTATGGGGACAGCCAAAGAACCCTTTTCGGTTCTAGATAGCACTTTTTTCCCCTAAGAGTGTAGAAAGATGATATTCACAGTATTTTGGCCTGAGCTCATGGTCTTCCTCTACCTCTTCTGTGACAGCCAGGGGGAGCAGGAAGCTGACTAGTGGTGGTTATTCAGCATGAAACGTCCATTGGGGTGGGGGCACGGTAAGACGTCTGTAGCATCCACAGTGTTTAGAAAACAACACAATACATTATTTAGCATTCATTTCAATTCGGCACAAAATAATCAGAAACGACCTGAACAAACTGCAAATGCATCCATCGAGTTTGAAGAGTCACAAGCTTGATGTATCCATTGCGTGCTAGGAACATGGGATACATACTAGACTTTGGAAGTGAAACAAGTGAAAACAAGCCCCAAAATGGCTACTGCACAAGTATCCCAAAAACATTTCCCTAACACAAGTGGTTAGTACCTGTGCAAGAATGAAATAATCACAGCCATTTTGTGTTGAGATATAAGGGGTTGGGGTCAATTCCATTTAAATTCCATTCAATTAAAAAAGTTAACCAAATTCCAATTCCACATTTTCCTAATTGAAAACTATTGAAGAGAATTGGAATGTCAGTGTACTTCTTGAATTGACTGGAATTGAAATGGAATTGACCCCAACCCTGTGTGATATACTGTTCATTGATATTTACAAATGCACTCTCTGTTCTTTCCAGTTGCGGAACCACTTCTCTGGTTGAAACAGATGTATTGTCAATTTTTGGGCTCGACTGAAAAATAAATCAAATAAGAACCATTTCAAGTAATGAAATGACAATCCTCATGTCAGTGACTTGGATCTTATGATAGGTTGAATTGACTGGCTTCCAAAATAAAAACAGAAGGAAGCAAAGCTCTAGCAAACACATTTCTAAACATCTAGGTCAGGGCTATTCAACTGGCAGCCCACAGGCAAGATCCATACCATTTATCAATTTAGAATGGCCCTTTGATAAATGCTGAACATTAATTAAAAATAATCTGCAAAACAATCCCAGTTAAAATGGAATGTTTAGGGCCAAAATGAGCCCTCGTTCAATATTCTCCAATGGGAGAATCTGTTTTCCTATAGTCTTGCCCATTAAGTGCTGTCAATCAATATAAGTAACATACCAGTTGCAGCCAATCAGAGCTGCTAACAGGGGTACAGGGACTGTCTGCCCGCCTACTGGCTCTTTCGCCACTGATAAGACTACACTGCCAGAGCGTGCTTTGGCTAAACTCAGCATTGAGTTAAAAAACAATGGACTCAGTTATGGCTATCATAAACTTTATCCGATCAACATTTATCCTTCAACATTGATGTTTCGTGGTCTGCTGAGCATCATGATAACCTTTTACATAATGAGGTTCGGTAGCTAAGTAAGGGTAGGCCTAATTCTCTCAAGAGAGTTTAGGGAGGAGATCATTGCTTTGCTGTAATTAATATGTAGTGAATTATCATTAAGTGATAACAGTCTGGGGGAACAAGGTATGAGGATACCTCTTTCCAAAACATGTCCCCTGGTCACTCCCAGTACATATGATTAAAGGAGCCCAAGGCACCTTGATTACATAGATCACACAGAGGAGCGGTTGTGATTTCTATTAAATGATGTTTTCTAGGTGGAAGGTTTACCCTGTGTATGAGATTAAAATGTATCAGCTGGTGATTAGGATTGTTAGATGAACCCACTAAGTTCCTGATGAACTCAACTGGTGAGCCTCTTTAGCAGCTAGTTCCATGGACACACTGATTTCAATGTCCTTTGCCAAGGTCAGATGACTTTCAGTCAACAGTCTGTTTGTGTAGCTTCACTCCGTAGCCCACAGAGCTCACACCCAGTGGCTCTCCAGGACCAGGTTCAGAGAACACCTGACTCACTGATAATAGTCTAACACCTGGAAGGACAAGGGATTCACTAAAATTATATTTAGTGGGTTTTAATGAAGGGTTTTAATTGAAGATATTGTTTAAAGATATTGTCCATCATGTTTTGTGCAGAAGAGGCTTTGGCCTTCTGGGCTTGTACAATGACAAGGCCATTATGGAAAGAGTTGTTCAGCTGTAGAGACACAACAACACAGTAATTCAGTATATCTGGTCCTCCATTATGGAAAGAGTTGTTCAGCTGTATAGACACATCAACACAGTAATTCAGTATATCTGGTCCTCCATTATGGAAAGAGTTGTTCAGCTATAGAGACACAACACCACAGTAATTCAGTATATCTGGTCCTCCATCATGGAAAGAGTTGTTCAGCTGTATAGACACATCAACACAGTAATTCAGTATATCTGGTCCCCCATTAGGGAAAGAGTTATTCAGCTGTAGAGACACAACAACACAGTAATTCAGTATATCTGGTCCTGGTTGCCATAGTTACAGTAGGAGCCCATGTTGATGAGCTACAGGGATTTAGAATTTTAACACAAAAGCTTAAATGAAGAGAAAAGTATCCTGTTTCAGGTCAGGGGCCGTATCCACAAATCATCTCAGAGTAGGAGTACTGATCCAGGATCAGTTTAGCCTTTTAGATCATATAATGAATAAGATTATATGGACAGATCCTAGATCAGCACTCCTACTATGAGGCCCAGTATCCTGTTTCAGGTCAGTTCTACCTTTCTGTCTGAAAATGGAATGTTCTGAACATCCTGAAATCATAGCTTCACACTAGACTTGGGTAAAGGATTCATAATGTTAGGTACTGTATTTTAGGTGAACTTGATTTCCACTGATCTTTGCACCTTTGGGACTATTCCATTCCATTTAAACAATAACTCGTAGTTGTGGTGAGAATAAATTGTGGTGTGACAGTGGCACTCTGACTCCATCTAGTGGTGTCCCCACAGAGTTATATATGGGGATCCCTCTCCACCTGCCATGTCATATCAACAAATATGGTTGAGGGTTTGCATCACTGGGTTCACTCAGGTGCTGAAGTACAGGACGTGTTCTGGATCTCTTTCTACACTGAGGACAGTCATAGTCTCCTGAAGGAGCAGGTTTCTCCCAGTATCTGGTGATGCACTGTCTGCAGAACCTGTGTCCACAGGTGATAGAGACTGGATCACTCAGCACCTGCTGACACACTGCACACCTGGACTGATCCTCTGGCAGAGAGCTGAAAGAACATTATAAAAACATAAGGACATTGAGATTGTTCACTGCTATTTCTCAATGAATGTGATGTCATTATGAACTTTTTAACAGAGTAGAGTAAGCAACAGGTACTGATATATAGTTCTGACCCTTTCTCGCCGACCCAGGAAGTGAACTCAAAACCCTCTGAACAATAAAAGGTACTGTTGAAAGTGCTGTCTCTCTCATATTACCTTTGATCAAATGGCGTAGTTCTGCTGATAAAATGTGGAGATTGTTCATGGACCAGTCACACTTCATAGAGACAGCTGGGAAACTGGAGACTCTACTCTCTGGGTCTGGTTGGAGTCTCTGACAGCTGGGTACTGGAGACTCTACTCTCTGGGTCTGGTTGGAGTCTCTGATAGCTGGGTACTGGAGACTCTACTCTCTGGGTCTGGTTGGAGTCTCTGACAGCTGGGTACTGGAGACTCTACTCTCTGGGTCTGGTTGGAGTCTCTGACAGCTGGGTACTGGAGACTCTACTCTCTGGGTCTGGTTGGAGTCTCTGACAGCTGGGTACTGGAGACTCTACTCTCTGGGTCTGGTTGGAGTCTCTGACAGCTGGGTAATGGAGACTCTACTCTCTGGGTCTGGTTGGAGTCTCTGACAGCTGGGTACTGGAGACTCTGCTCTCTGGGTCTGGTTGGAGTCTCTGACAGCTGGGTACTGGAGACTCTACTCTCTGGGTCTGGTTGGAGTCTCTGACAGCTGGGTACTGGAGACTCTACTCTCTGGGTCTGGTTGGAGTCTCTGACAGCTGGGTACTGAAGACCCTACTCTCTGGGTCTGGTTGGAGTCTCTGACAGCTGGGTACTGGAGACTCTACTCTCTGGGTCTGGTTGGAGTCTCTGACAGCTGGGTACTGGAGACTCTACTCTCTGGGTCTGGTTGGAGTCTCTGACAGCTGGGTACTGGAGACTCTACTCTCTGGGTCTGGTTGGAGTCTCTGACAGCTGGGTACTGGAGACTCTACTCTCTGGGTCTGGTTGGAGTCTCTGACAGCTGGGTACTGGAGACTCTACTCTCTGGGTCTGGTTGGAGTCTCTGACAGCTGGGTACTGGAGACTCTACTCTCTGGGTCTGGTTGGAGTCTCTGACAGCTGGGTACTGGAGACTCTACTCTCTGGGTCTGGTTTGAGTCTCTGACAGCTGGGTACTGGAGACTCTACTCTCTGGGTCTGGTTAGAGTCTCTGACAGCTGGGTACTGGAGACTCTACTCTCTGGGTCTGGTTGGAGTCTCTGATATATATCAGAACAAATAGCACCAGGAATGGTTTTACAGCTAGAGACACAATACTGTTAAAATATATATCAGAACAAATAGCAGCAGGAATGGTTATACAGCTAGAGACACAATACTGTTAAAATATATATCAGAACAAATAGCAGCAGGAATGGTTATACCCTGTGTATGAGATAAAAATGTATCAGCTGATGATTAGGATTGTTAGATGAACCCACTAAGTTCCTGATTAACTCAACTGGTGAGCCTCTTTAGCAGCTAGTTCCATGGACACACTGATTTCAATGTCCTTTGCCAAGGTCAGATGACTTTCAGTCAACAGTCTCTTTTGTGTAGCTTCACTCCGTAGCCCAACATACTAGTCTGTCTCTCTAATGATGTCATTTAGAACAGCATTAAACTCACAGTGTTCTGGTAGTTTCTCTAATGCAGCAGCAAACATTGTTACTGATTCTCCCTCTTCCTGATGTCTCCTGTGGAACCTGAACCTTTCAGCATTAACTAGTGGTTCTGGTGAAAAATGTCCTTTAAGTATCTCCACAATATCCCCATACGTCTTATTACCTGTTCTGTCTGGCTGTAGCAGGCTGCCTAGTAAATTAAATGTCTTTGGCCCCATTACACTAAAACATGGAGGCACAATGTTGTCCTCATCCATGTCATTTACAAGAACTAAATATTCAAACCGTTCTGTATATGAGCTCCACTGCTCAATACTTTTATCAAACTGTCCAATGTTTCCATCAATTCCAATAATTGTTCATTTCTCAATAAGCTCCTGATTGTCACTCACTTCAATATTGTCCTCAACCAAAGCAATATTTTCCTCAGTCATGTGATCTTCATTTCACTTCACTCACTGAAGTTTCCTCCTAAATTCGCTCATTTAGCAGATTTAATTAAAAGGTTTGTCTTCACAGTTGAATAAATGTCCTTTCCTTTAATCACTGTATATTCCTCCTTTTTAATCACGTTGTTTTCCCACTCCGACGTCCGTCTCCAGTCCTTTTCTGCCGTCCATGACGATGTTAACTCCAGTGGTGGAAAAAGTACCCAATTGTCATACTTGAGTAAAAGTAAAGATCCCTTAATAGAAAATGACTCAACTAAAAGTGAAAGTCACCCAGTAAAATACTACTTGAGTAAAAGTCTAAAAGTATTTGGTTTTAAATATACTTAAGTATCAAAAGTAAATGTAATTGCTAAAATATACTTAAGTATCAAAAGTAAAAGTACAAGTATAAATCATTTCAAATTCCTTACATAAAGCAAACCAGATTTTCTTGTTTTAAAAATGTACATTCAGCCAGAGGCACACTCCAACACTCAGACAATTTACAAACAAAGCATTTGTGTTTAGTGAGTCTGCCAGATCAGAGGCAGTAGGGATGTTCTCTTGATAAGTGTGTGAATTGGACCATTTTCTGTCCTGCTAAGCATTCAAAATGTAACGAGTACTTTTTGGGTGTCAGGGAAAATGTATGGAGTAAAAAGTACATTATTTTCTCTAGGAATGTAGTGAAGTAAAAGTAAAAGTAGTCAAAAATATAAATAGTAAAGTCAAGTACAGATACCCAAAAAACAACTTAAGTAGTACTTTAAAGTATTTTTACTTAAGTACTTTACACCACTGGTTAACGCTCTTTCTTAGCTAGCTAGACTATGCACTTGCCTCTGCTATCAATACACTGTGCTAACATTAGCCTATTCTGTACCACAGAAAATAACAGTTTTAAACAGTTGTAAAACCCACTTCTTCCAGACAGAATAGTTCCTGTAGATTCAGACTTACTCATCACCAATCTTTTGTTATGTCTTGTGGGTTTCATAACCACGTCTGTATAATAATTAAATAATGATGAGACAGGAGACAGGAATCAGTTCAACCATTTATCTGGACGTGATCATCTCAACACATACAAACCCCCATGATGCTCTGCACACAACCCCAATATACAACAAATACATACATAAGTAAATGGACACTAAACAAAACTCATAGAGGAATTGAAATGTTCAGTTGTAGAAAGTAGGGCCATGGGATAGGGTCAGAAAGGTCAGTATGTTTGATAACTGGTTACAGAGGTGACATAACAAGCATAAGGTCCATTATAACACAGTGAAGTAGAGGTGGGAGCTAAAAGCAGACATGGACAGTGAGACGGTGTGAGGAGGTCAGGGGGTGAAACACTAGATCAGGACGGGTAGAAATGGCAGGGCTGGAAATAGACACAGAGACACATTCTGATTATGGCTCAGACCTGACCTGAGACACCCAAACAGAAGATGCCATAGCAAAGTCCTGTCCAGTAGGCTATATGGGATTTCCTTTCATCAAAATCCAACACATGGAAATGTGTCCAGTGTGTGTGTGTGTGTGTGTGTCCAGTGTGTGTTTGTGTGTCCAGTATGTGTGTGTGTGTCAGTATGTGTGTGTGTGTCCAGTGTGTGTGAGTGTGTTTGTCCAGTGTGAGTGTGTGTGTGTCCAGCGTATGTGTGTGTGTCCAGTGTGTGTGTGTGTTTGTGTGTGTCCAGTGTGTGTGAGTGTGTGTGTAAGTGTGTATGTGTGTGTGTCCAGTGTCTGTGTGTGTGTCAGTGTGTGTGAGTGTGTGTGTCCAGTGTGTGTGTGTGTTCCAGTGTGTGTGTGTGTCAGGTGTGTGTGTGTGTGTGTGTGTGTCCAGTGTGTGTGTGTGTGGGTCCAGTGTGAGTGTGTGTGTGTGTGTGTCGTATGTGTGTGTGTCCACGTGTGTGTGTGTGTCCGTGTGTGTGTGTCCAGTGTGTATGTGTGTGTGTCCAGTGTGAGTGTGTGTGTGTGTGTCAGCGTATGTGTGTGTGTCCAGTGTGTGTGTGTGTGTGTGTACTCGTTTTGGTGACATATGAAGACAATTTTATGACAACTCACCTTCAATGTCAGGACGCTTGGAAATATGAGGACATTTTTGGAGTCCTCATTTTTCCGAGCTCACTACAGTGTTCTAGACGACCATAGAATGCCCCTAAACCAAAAATCTGAAAAGTCTTTAAATTTCACAATCTCATGATTTGAAGTGTGTGTGTGTGTTTACGCTTTTTGCTCACCTGTGAATACGCCACCTAGTGGTCAGTTTTGGAACATTAACACACTTTAAACACACTTTAGTCACGTGACACACTTTAGTCATGTGACACACTTTAGTTACAAGACATATCCTGATTTTGTTTGAGCACACTTTCCAACTATTCAAGATAGATTTACTTGAATACACATAATACATGTCATCATAGTCAACTATAACTAAGCTTTGGATAAAAGCGTCTGCTAAATGGCATATTATTTATTTATTATCATAAAATCCCCCTAAATCCCTCAAATAAAAAACGTAATTTAGCATCAATTAGCCAGATAAGCTAATGTTAGCAAATTAGCTGAAAGGAATGAAAAGGACTTTTGCCACATGGAAAATTCAGAACTGGAAGAAGTGCAAGAGAAATGAAGGTAATACATTTATTTTTCTTCATTTACAACTAAAGAGATAGTTATTATCTAAGCTGTTCTTACATTTAAGTGTTCTTGACCACAGGTAGGTAGCTGTGGTCGGAGAGGTTGTGTTTTCTCTAGCAGGAGGTAAGCTTGGCTTCTTATATGGTGTTGAGTAAAGCTTAAACCATGTATTTAGATTGTAGGTAGGTAGTTGTAGTTAGGTATTGTAGGTAGTATTGTAAGTAGCCGGGTGTAGCTCAAAGCTAGCTAGCTAGCCGTTTTTCAAACAAAGTCAACACAGTAGCCATTGCTAGCTAGCCAACACGACCAGCTAACTGTACTGTAGCAGCTAAATACAATATATTTGTGCTAGCTAGCCAACGTTTAATTATTGCTGCGTTATGAAAGGAACTAGACACGGACACGAATTATCTGTTTAGTGTGTTAACACACTATTGGTAGTTTGTTGTAACCAAGTATTGGTGCTAAACTGTGTGTTATTGGATGCTAGCATACTAGTTAGCTATGGTGTCATAGTTAGGCATCGTGGGCTGTTGTGGGTAGTTATTGTAGGTTAGCATTGTTTTCGGCGGTGCCGGTGTAGCACGGCTAGCTAGCTAGCCGCTTTTTCAAACTAAGTCAACACAGTAGCCATTGCTAGCTAGCCAACACGACCAGCTAACTGTACTGTAGCAGCTAAATACAATATATTTGTGCTAGCTAGCCAACGTTTAATTATTGCTGCGTTATGAAAGGAACTAGACACGGACACGAATTATCTGTTTAGTGTGTTAACACACTATTGGTAGTTTGTTGTAACCAAGTATTGGTGCTAAACTGTGTGTTATTGGATGCTAGCATACTAGTTAGCTATGGTGTCATAGTTAGGCATCGTGGGCTGTTGTGGGTAGTTATTGTAGGTTAGCATTGTTTTCGGTGGTGCCGGGTGTAGCACGAAGCTAGCTAGCTAAAAAAAAAAAAAAAAAATAAAAAAAATTGTAAAGTGGTTATCCCACTGGCTATAGGGTGAATGCACAAATTTGTAAGTCGCTCTGGATAAGAGCGTCTGCTAAATGATGTAAATGTGCCCTTGAGCAAGGCACTTAACCCTAATTGCTCCTGTAAGTCGCTCTGGATAAGAGCGTCTGCTAAATGACTAAAATGTAAATGTAAATGTAAATGTTACTTAGCACTATCATGTTTTTTCCATTTAAAGCCAAAGTGATGATATTGGTTGTTCAGTTCAGATAATGTTATTTGTAGAGTTTACAGTACTATACTTTTATAACAGTATATATCTTTGAAGGTGTTAAGATTGCTTACTGTGCTTACTGTGAAAAGATTGCTATTGTGATTGCAGTTGCATAAGGTTTGCACTGATCGGTTAGCCTAATAAGCTAACCGGATACTGCATTAGTAAGAACATGAGCACGATATGACTAAAGGCAGACTAATACCATTTGATATATCCTTATTCAATTCAAATCAAGTATTAGTCTTTTCTGTATTTGTCTCGCTGACTTTTTGTCATCCAATGTAGATGTTTTCTAGTTGAGGAGCACATGGGCAATTGAAGAGCATGTCAAAACGAAGAGCCAGACTTAGTCCTGAGGCTGAGGCTATTCATTTTATTATTTCTGGAAGTGACAAGCCTTGTTATAAAGTCAAATGGATCAATGACTATAAAGGTATGTTATACACACACGCTACACTTATTGGGTCATACCATATTGGGATGTCATTTGAAACACATTCAATTCTTACACAAGTGAAAAAATCACTGCGTACCGCTGCATTAGACACATACGGCTTTAACATCCAATTTCAGAAGTTATGTTGTGATTCTTTTGCAAGCAGTTGGGGGATGGGGAAAAATATTCAAGATTTATGAACTACACCTCCCAACTTCTATTAGAATGTGTGATATTGGTGGTAATTTCCTTGGCCAGTCGGCAGACCGTTCGTGCTATGTGTGAAAGCCGGTAATGTGATTTAAATTCAATTTTTTTTTTAAACATTTGATCATAACAACCCCATCAATAAACGGAATGTAGAAGCATTTAAATGATAAAAATGTACAATACATGTGAATGATGCGTATCAGCGCGTAGAACAAATACGGCACCATTCAAGTTAACAGCGAAAATGCACCGCCGAGTAGACCTACAGACAGAGAATCATGTTCACAACACGAGTGGGTGCGTAATCCCTGCCTGTGTGATTTGGGACTTTTTTGTGTACGCTAATGTCCTTAAATACAAAGTCTGCAATAAAGCGGTCTAAAGCGGGGAGTCAAAGGCAGACTCAGCGGTGCAAGTCGGTGCATCGCAGTGCTAACTGTGCCACTAGATCCTGGTTCGTATCCAGGCTCTGTCGCAGCCGGCCGCGACCGGGAGACTCATGCGGCGGCGCACAATTGGCCCAGCTTCGTCCAGGGTAGGGGAGGGAATGGCCGGTAGGGATGTAGCTCAGTTGATAGAGCATGGCGTTTGCAACGCCAGGGTTGTGGGTTCGATTCCCACGGGGGGCCAGTATAAAAATATATATATGTATTCACTAACTGTAAGTCGCTCTGGATAAGAGCGTCTGCTAAATGACTAAAATGTAAATGTAAGTCACTGCAGGTCTAGCGGTGATAACTGCTGGAACCTTACCTGGGATCACATCTCTTTTGCTTTAACGCCATTGTTTCGGCTTTTCCGTTTTTAGCTGTAGATCTGTCATTAAATCCAACATAAAATACGTCTCCTCGTGATTTCATAGTTTTCAGACAAAATGTATTTTGAATGTTGACACCTTTTTGGGTCCTTACCAGTTTGCACCCCTGCAATGGATATTTCCCCTAAATATTAAATCATACACATTGATAAGCAGGCTAAATGGGTCTGATAAACTGCAATTCATTAACCTAATTTGAACTGTATTACTTGATACTAAGTTCTTAACTTTGTTACATCAGCACGTGGTGTATTTGCCTCAGCACCAATTGAAAAGGGATCATTTGTCCTCGAGTACCGTGGGGAGTTTATATCGCAATATGAACGGGACAAGAGGCAGGGAAGTATACGGAAAAGCAAAATGCTTTCTTGTTTGATTTTGAATGGAACAATGGCTCATGGTGGTAAGTAAAACCCTATAAGACATCAGTTAATCTCTATATGTTTATATGTTTTGTGGAGAAAACGTAAATCTGTTTCCTTCTTCAATTTTAGCATAGATGCATCCTGCGAAGATGGTTCACTGGGGAGGCTGGTAAATGATGCCCACAGGTCCCCAAATTGCTAAATGAAAAAGATGATAGTCCAATGTAAACCTCATCTTTGCTTGTTTGCTATTGAAAACATCCAAGCAGAGAGTGAAATAACCTATGATTATGGATAATCTCAGTGGCCATGACGTGCTCTGGTAAGTAAATCTGCTTTGATATATTATAATGTATAGGATCTGTCAAAGAATTATAAAATATATAAATACATGTCCCTTCTTGCATGTATGTTGTCACCGCTTTATATATATATACAGTTGAAGTCGGAAGTTTACATACACCTTAGCCAAATACATTTAAACTCAGTTTTTCACAATTCCTGACATTTAATCCAAGTAAAAATTCCCTGTTTTAGGTCAGTTAGGATCACCACTTTATTTTAAGAATGTGAAATGTCAGAATAATAATAGAGAGAATTATTTATTTAAGCTTTTATTTATTTCATCACATTCCCAGTGGGTCAGAAGTTTACATACACATACACAATTAGTATTTGGTAGCATTGCCTTTAAATTGTTTAACTTGGGTCAAACGTTTCGGGGTAGCCTTCCACAAGCTTCCCACAATAAGTTGGGTGAATTTTGGCCGATTCCTCCTGACAGAGCTGGTGTAACTGAGTCAGGTTTGTAGGCCTCCTTGCTCGCACACGCTTTTTCAGTTCTGCCCACACATTTTCTATAGGATTGAGGTCAGGGCTTTTTGATGGCCACTCCAAAACCTTGACTTTGTTGTCCTTAAGCCATTTTGCCACAACTTTGGAAGTATGCTTGGGGTCATTGTCCATTTGGAAGACCCATTTTCAACCAAGCTTTAACTTCCTGACTGATGTCTTGAGATGTTGCTTCAATATATCCACATAATTTTCCTTCCTCATGATGCCATCTATTTTGTTAAGCGCACCAGTCCCTCCTGCAGCAAAAACAACCCCACAGCATGATGCTGCCACCCCATGCTTCACGGTTGGGATGGTGTTCTTCGGCTTGCAAGCCTACCCCCTTTTTCCTCCAAACATATTGATGGTCATTAAGGCCAAACAGTTCTATTTTGTTTCATCAGACCAGAGGACATTTCTCCAAAAAGTACGATCCTTGTCCCCATGTGCAGTTGCAAACCACAGTCTGGCTTTTATGGCGGTTTTGAAGCAGTGGCTTCTTCCTTGCTGAGCGGCCTTTCAGGTTATGTCGATATAGGACTTGTTTTACTGTGGATATAGATACTTTTGTACCTGTTTCCTCCAGCATCATCACAAGGTCCTTTGCTGTTGTTCTGGGATTGATTTGCACCTTTCGCACCAAAGTACATTCATCTCTAGGAGACAGAACGCGTCTCCTTCCTGAGCGGTATGACGGCTTCGTGGTCCCATGGTGTTTATACTTGCGTACTATTGTTTGTAGAGATGAACGTGGTACCTTCAGGCGTTTGGAAATTGCTCCCAAGGATGAACCAGACTTGTGGAGGTCTACAAATTTTTTTCTGAGGTCTTGGCTGATTTCTTTTGATTTTCCCATGATGTCAAGCAAAGAGGCACTGAGTTTGAAGGTAGGCCTTGAAATAGATCCACAGGTACACCTCTCCAATTGACTCAAATGATGTCAATTAACCTATCAGAAGCTTCTAAAGCCATGACATCATTTTCTGGAATTTTCCAAGCTGTTTAAAGGCACAGTCAACTTAGTGTATGTAAACTTCTGACCCACTGGAATTGTGATACAGTGAATTATAAGTGAAAAAAATCTGTCTGTAAACAATTGTTGAAAAAAATTACTTGTATCATGCACAAAGTAGATGTCCTAACCAACTTGCCAAAACTATAGTTTGTTAACAAGAAATTTGTGGAGTGGTTGAAAAACGAGTTATAATGACTCCAACCTAAGTGTATGTAAACTACCAACTTCAACTGTATACACTGATTAAATAGAGTATAATACAGAATATTTCTTGTTGTGTTTCGTTGCAGACACCAAGTGACAAGATCCCAGCTCAACCTTCAGCAGACCCAGAAGTGAGACAGAGATCCACTTCATCCTTCCAACAGGTTATTACACATTTATTGTACATCTTTTCTATTTAAATTAAATTGATGTCTCAGTTCATTCCTATATATGAATTAAATGGCTTTTTACTGTATTACAACCAACCTTTTGTGTAAGATGTTCACAAAATCAACATTCCCATAACTTGTTTCGATATCATAGTGTAAACAAAATTAGCCCGACCATTTGACAGAACTAACCGTCCCTCAAAACATAAAATGAATCTTTATTCTCTCTAATGCCTATGTTTTTGTGTTTTTGGGGCAATGTTTTTGCCCATTTTAACATATTTCTTATCAATTTGCGTGATTTAATTTATATGGCAGTTGATCCATTTACATTACCCATGGGGACCCATGGGGACCCATGGGGACCCATGGGGCGGCACACAATTGGCTTAGCGTCGTCCAGGGTAGGGGAGGGAATGGCCGGCAGGGATGTAGCTCAGTTGGTGGAGCATGGCGTTTGCAACGCCAGGGTTGTGGGTTTGATTCCCACAGGGGGCCAGTATGAATGAAAAATTATGTATGTACTCACTGACTGTAAGTCGCTCTGGATAAGAGCGTCTGCTAAATGACTAAATGTTAAATGTAAATGTAATTACTTTTAAGCTTGTGAGCGTTCTTTGACAACAAAAGGATAACTCAAAGTCAGGAACCTTGACTCTAGATGTCACGGTTCCCTCAGACAGAACCCAGAAGCAGACCAGGACAAGGAGAGTTGAACGAAGGTGAGGGTTTATTACAGATTCAAAAAAAGGTGCAGAATAATCCAGGGACAGAGCGGGCGGCGTGGATGAGTTGTTGAGGGTGCAGTTGTTGGTCCAGTGATGGCTCGGCAGCCGCCGACCATCAGGCAGAGGTAGGGTGAAGGTTCCGGACGAGTGACTGCAGATGGGACAAAAACGGAGGTAAGTAAACCAAAAACCAACAAGGTACAAAACAACAAAACTAACGCTAGACGCTCTAGGACTGATACTCTGACAAAACCTACTGTTCATGGCTAACGATCCGGCAGGAACTGGATGTTCGGCCAGAGCCTAAGAAGGGTGATGATCAGGACCAGGTGTGCAGATTGCTGATGGGATGCAGGTGCGGAAAACAAGAGCGCTCCCCGGAGCGTTCCCGAACCCTCGGGAAACTGGAGATTACGAACAGGAAAAACTAGTCACCAGACAGGACCCGACTCAGACAGCCGGGATCGTTACAGTACCCCCCTCCGACGAACGCCACCGGGCGGACTCCCGGAGCGCCAGGATGGAGGCGGTAGAAGTCACTGATGAGGTCCGCATCTAGGACCTGTCGCCGCGGAATCCAACTCCTCTCCTCAGGGCCATACCCCTCCCAGTCCACGAGATACTGGAAACCCCGGCCCCGCCGTCTGGAATCCATGATGCGACGCACCGTGTAGGCAGGACCACCTCCGATCATCCGAGGAGGAGGAGGAGGAGGCGGAGGAGGCAACAGAGGACTGAGGAAGACAGGCTTGAGGCAGGAGACATGAAAGGTGGGATGGACTCTGAGCGTCCCTCGGTAGTTTGAGTCGAACTGCCACTGGATTGATCACCTTCTCCACCACAAACGGACCAATGAACTTCGGTAACAACTTCCTAGACTCAGTCCGTAACGGAAGATCCCGTGTGGCCAACCAAACCCTATCTCCGATGGTATAGGTGGGGCGGGGATCCGGCGACGATTCGCCTGGAGCTGATACCGGTCCGAAACTCTAAGGAGTGCCTTTCTGGCCCGATGCCAGGTCCGGTGGCAACGACGAATATGGGCCTGAACAGAAGGCACTGAGAGCTCCTTCTCCTGAGAAGGAAACAGGGGAGGTTGGTAGCCATACAGGCACTGGAAGGGAGACATCCCAGTGGCAGATGTAGGGAGAGTATTGTGGGCATACTCAACCCAAGGCAACTGAGAGACCCAGGAGGTGGGGTTGGAAGAGACCAGACAGCGTAGCGTGGATTCCATCTTCTGGTTGGCTCTCTCCGCCTGACCATTGGATTGGGGGTGAAAACCAGATGTGAGACTGACTGTAGCTCCAATGGCCAAACAGAAGGACTTCCAGACAGCAGAGGGTAAACTGAGGGCCACGGTCGGAAACGATATCACTGGGCAAACCGTGGACCCTGAAAACCTCCCCTAACCAGGATCTCGGACGTCTCCGAGGCAGAGGGAAGCTTGGCAATTGGCACAAAGTGGGCGAACTTGCTGAATCTGTCCACGATAGTCAGAACGACCGTGTTCCCCTCAGAAGCGGGCAACCCAGTGACGAAGTCCAGGGCCAGATGCGACCATGGTCGCCGGGGAATAGGAAGGGGGGTGAAGTAGTCCAGAGCTGGGCCGATTGGTACTCTTATTCTGCGCACACACTGGACAGGCAGCAACAAACCCCCGAGTATCCTCGGCCATGGCAGGCCACCAAAACGTCTGCGAAGAAACGCCATTGTCCGAGCCACGCCAGGGTGACAAGCCATCTTGCTGGCGTGGGACCATTTGAGGACAGCCGGACGAACCGACTCAGGCACAAACAACCGACCGGGTGGACCGTTACCGGGACCGGGCTGAGTCCGAAGGGCCGCCAGCACCTCCTCCTCAATCTTCCACATAACTGCTCCCACGACGCAGTTCCGGGGGAGAATTGTCTCGGTCTTGGACCCACTCTCCTCCGTCTTGGAGAACATCCGGGACAAGGCGTCCGCCTTGCCGTTCTTAGATCCAGGTCGGAACGTCAGGGAAAACTTGAATCGTCCGAAAAACAACGCCCACCTGGCCTGACGGGAGTTGAGACGTTTAGCGATTGCACGTAAGCAAGATTCTTGTGGTCAGTCCAGACAATAAACGGTTGCTCCGCCCTCCAACCAGTGGCGCCACTCCTCCAAGGCAAGTTTCACCGCGAGAAGCTCCCGGTTACCCACATCGTAATTCCTCTCCGCAGGCGAAAGGCGACGAGAGTAGTAGGCGCAGGGATGGAGTTTACTGTCCGTGGAGCATCGCTGCGACAGGATGGCGCCAACTCCCACATCAGACGCGTCCACTTCAACGACGAACTGACGGACCGTGTCCGGTTGAGAGAGAATCGGTGCGTTGGTGAATCGCCTCTTCAAATCCAGAAACGCACGATCCGCCTCCGGATTCCACTTGAAGGTCCTGATACTGGAAGTCAAGGCAGTTAATGGAGCGGCCACACGGCTGTAATCCCGGATGAATCTGCGGTAGAAATTCGCAAACCCCAAAAATCTCTGGAGCTGCAATCTCGTACCGGGCTGGGCCCATTCCAGAACCGCTCTAACCTTCTCCTGGTCCATCCTAATCTCTCCCCTGGAGATGATGTACCGAGAAAGGATGTCGTGTGGGCGTGAAACTCGCACTTCTCGGCCTTCACGAACAGGCGATTCTCCAACAATCGCTGCAGAACCTGCCGGACATGCTGGACGTGGTCGGAAGGTTCCTTCGAGAAGATCAGAATGTCATCCAGGTAAACAAACACAAAGAGACCGATCATATCTCTCAGGACGTCGTTCACCATACTCTGGAATACCGCTGGAGCATTGGTCAGTCCAAACGGCATCACCTGATACTCGAGTGACCCATCGGTGTATTGAAACCCGTCAACCACTCGTCCCCCTCTCTGATCCGGACCAGGTGATACGCATTGCGTAGGTCTAGCTTGGTGAACACCGTAGCACCCTGTAAGGAGTCGAAGGCAGAACTCATCAAGGGCAGGGGATACTTGTTCTTGACCGTGATGTCATTCAACCCCCCGATAATCAATACACGGTCGAAGAGAGCCATCCTTCTTACCCACAAAGAAGAATCCTGCCCCCAGGGGTGATGACGAGGGACGAACGAGACCAGCAGCTAGGGACTCCTTGATGTAGGTCTCCAACGCCTCACGTTCAGGTCGGGAGATACTGTATAACCTTCCCTTGGGGTAGACAGCTCCAGGGACCAGGTTGATGGCACAATCATATGGTCGGTGGGGAGGAAGTGACAGAGCCTTCTGCTTACTGAAAACTTCCCCCAAATCGTGATATGTCTCGGGAACCAGGGACAAATCTGGGGGTTTAGCCTCAATCACCTGACTGGGAACCGAATGGGGGCAGGCAGTCTTGAGACAGTTAGCATGACAATCAAGGCTCCAACTCGTTACCTTGCCCGTCACCCAATCGAACGTGGGATTGTGTTCCTTCAGCCAGGGGTATCCAAGGACCAGAGGAACATGGGAAGACGGCAGAATGAAGAATGAAATCATCTCAGAATGATTCCCCGACAACCGCATCTTAACCGGTTCAGTCCTCATCGTGATACGTGCCAGACTACTGCCGTTCAGAGTGGTCGCTTCAATGGCTTCCGGCAATTGCTCCTTGAAAGCCCCAGCTGTTCCACCAACTCGGCATCAAGAAAGCTTCCATCGGCACCTGAATCGATAAAAGCGTTAAGCGCTAAGCTCTGATTCCTGTTCACAAGGGTAGCCGGAAACGGGGTCTGACAGAGGTACTGAGAGGTTGAAACTGGCTCGCTAACAGTCCTCCCAACTTTAGCGAGCCGGGCAGTTTGACGACCGCCGGGAACAAGTGGAGATGTAATGTCCCGAGCGACCACAGTAGAGGCAGCAGTTGGTCTTACGTCTATGTTGACGCTCCTCCTTGGTTAACCCGTGCCGCCCCACTTGCATGGGTTCAGAATCGGGAGAGAGGTCCTCTCCACTAATCCTTTGTGGTGGAGAATGATCGACGTGTTCTGGTCCACCACCCGACCCGACTGGGAACTGAGAAGCTGATCGATTGGACGGACCCCATTGCTTCTCCCTCCTTCGCTCTCGGACTCGATTATCCACCCGAATAGACAAGGCTACCAAGCTGTCCAGGTCACTAGGCTCCGGATAAGAGATCAACTCATCCTTGAGCTGCTCCGACAGACCCTGGTAAAAGGCCGCTTGCAAAGACTCCTCGTTCCACCCACTCTCCACAGCCAACGTCTTGAACTCGATCACGAAGTCGGCCACGCTACGAGTTCCTTGGTGAAGAGAAAACAGGCGCCTAGCTGCGTCCCTCCCTCGGACGGAATGGTCGAAGAGCTTCCTCATCTCGGCCGTGAACCCCTGGTATGAAGCCATGCAGGGATCCTGTCGTTCCCAAACGGCTGAAGCCCACTCCAGCGCTCGACCACGCAGCAACTCAATCACAAAGGCTATCCTAGCCTTGTCTGTGGCATAAGAGTAGGGCTGTAGATCGAACACTAATCCACACTGCATAAGGAAGGAACGGCATCTTCCCAGCTCCCCTCATATTTATCCGGCGTCGGAACCTTGGGCTCACGGAGGGACACAACTTCAGAAGCGGCAGGCGAGATGGGTGAAACCGGTAGTGGGTCCTCCACCGGACACTGGCGTTGGTTCTGGACCTCCGTCAGACCGGAAGAAAGGTTCCGAACTGACAACGCGATCTCCTGTAGTACCGTGCTATGATGGCCCAACATCTTCTCCTGCTGGGTAATGGCATGGCGAACAGAGTCCAGGTCCGCTGGGTTCATTACTGGCCGGATCGTTCTGTCACGGTTCCCTCAGACAGAACCCAGAAGCAGACCAGGACAAGGAGAGTTGAACGAAGGTGAGGGTTTATTACAGATTCAAAAAAGGTGCAGAATAATCCAGGGACAGAGCGGGCGGCGTGGATGAGTTGTTGAGGGTGCAGTTGTTGGTCCAGTGATGGCTCGGCAGCCGCCGACCATCAGGCAGAGGTAGGGTGAAGGTTCCGGACGCAGTGACTGCAGATGGGACAAAAACGGAGGTAAGTAAACCAAAAACCAACAAGGTACAAAACAACAAAACTAACGCTAGACGCTCTAGGACTGATACTCTGACAAAACCTACTGTTCATGGCTAACGATCCGGCAGGAACTGGATGTTCGGCCAGAGCCTAAGAAGGGTGATGATCAGGACCAGGTGTGCAGATTGCTGATGGGATGCAGGTGCGGAAAACAAGAGCGCTCCCCGGAGCGTTCCCGAACCCTCGGGAAACTGGAGATTACGAACAGGAAAAACTAGTCACCAGACAGGACCCGACTCAGACAGCCGGGATCGTTACACTAGATGTGTTCAGTCGTCAAGTCCTCATTTGGTACTAAGGCTGTTCAAGACGTAAATGTGTTTCAGATGACGTCCCGATATGGTATGACCCAACCAGAGTAGAGTGTGTGTGTTACACGGTCCTCATATTGTTGGTTGGCAGATATTGTACAGTAATAAAACAATTTTTATAGAGTTTTACATAAAAAGCCCAGATCCACATATGAATTATCTTTCCTAACATCTGTGGTCAATGCAGCCCTTGACCTCAGCAATGAGTCTCACCCCAAAGGCGATTATGATAGACAGGTGGTAGGAATATATTGTGACTGAACTGAGTATGATCATTAGTTTACTAAATAGATATGATCTATATTATAAAACACAATATTTCTGACATGTTATTGTTGTATTTCGTTGCAGACACCAAGTGAAAAGATCCCAGCTCAACCTTCAGCAGACCCAGAAGTGAGACAGAGATCCACTTCATCCTTCCAACAGGTTATTACACATTTATTGTAGATATTTTCTATTTAAATTAAATTGTTGTCTCAGTTCATTCCAATATATAAATGACATGGCTTTTTTTACTGTATTACAACCAACCTTTTGTGTAAAATGTTCACAATATCAAAATTCCCATAACTTGTTTCGATATCATAGCATAAACAAAATTAGCCCAACCATTTGACAGAACTAACCGCCCTCAAAATATAAAATTAATCTTTATTCTCTCTAATGCCTATGTTTTTGTATTTTTGGGGCAATGGTTTTGCCTATTTAACATATTTCTTATCAATTTGCGTGATTTAATTTATATGTCAGTTGATCCATTTACATTACTTTTAAGGTTGTGAGCTTTCTTTGACAACAAAATGATAACTCAAAGTCAGTAACCTTGAATCTAGATGTGTTCAGTCGTCAAGTCCTCATTTGGTAATTAGGCTGTTCAAGACATAATTGTCTTTCAGATGACGTCCCGATATGGTATGACCCAACCAGAGTAGAGTGTGTGTGTTACACGGTCCTCATATTGTTGGTTGGTAGATATTGTACAGTTTTAACAATTTTTATAGAGTTTTACATAAAAAGCCCAGATCCATATATGAATTATCTTTCCTAACATCTGTGGTCAATGCAGCCCTTGACCACAGCAATGAGTCTCACCCCAAAGGCGATTATGATAGACAGGTGGTAGGAATATATTGTGACCGAACTGAGTATGATCATTAGTTTACGAAATAGATATGATCTATATTATAAAACACAATATTTCTGACATGTTATTGTTGTATTTCGTTGCAGACACCAAGTGACAAGATCCCAGCTCAACCTTCAGCTGACCCAGAAGTGAGACAGAGATCCACTTCATCCTTCCAACAGGTTATTACATATTTATTGTAGATCTTTTCTATTTAAATTAAATTGTTGTCTCAGTTCATTCCAATATATAAATGACATGGCTTTTTACTGTATTACAACCAACCTTTTGTGTAAAATTTTCACAATATCAAAATTCCCATAACTTCTTTCGATATCATAGCATAAACAAAATTAGCCCGACCATTTGACAGAACTAACCACCCCTCAAAACATAAAATTAATCTTTATTCTCTCTAATGCCTATGTTTTTGTATTTTTGGGGCAATGTTTTTGCACATTTAACATATTTCTTATCAATTTGAGTGATTTAATTTATATGGCAGTTGATCCATTTACATTACTTTTAAGGTTGTGAGCTTTCTTTGACAACAAAATGATAACTCAAAGTCAGGAACCTTGATTCCAGATGTGTTCAGTCGTCAAGTCCTCATTTGGTAATTAGGCTGTTCAAGATGTAAATGTGCTTCAGATTACGTCCCGATATGGTATGACCCAACCAGAGTAGAGCGTGTGTGTTACACGGTCCTCATATTGTTGGTTAGCAGATATTGTACAGTTTTAACCATTTTTATAGAGTCTTTCTGTAACGATCCCGGCAGTCTGAGTCGGGTCCTGTCTGGTGACTAGTTTTTCTGTTCGGGATCTCCAGTTTCCCGAGGGTTCGGGAACGCTCCGGGGAGCTCTCTTGATTTCCGCACCTGCATCCCATCAGCAATCTGCACACCTGGTCCTGATCATCACCCTTCTTAGGCTCTGGCCTAACATCCAGTCCCTGCCGGATCGTTAGCCATGAACAGTAGGTTTACCAGGTATCCGTCTTAGAGCCTAGCGTTAGTTTTGTTGTTTTTTCACCTTGTTGGTTGGTTGCTTACTTACCCCCGTTTTGTTCCATCTGCAGTCACCCGTCCGAACCTTTACCCAACCTCTGCCTGGTGGTCGGCGGCTGCCGACCCAGGATGGGATCAACCACTGCACCCCCAACAACTAATCAACGCCGCCCGCTCTGTTCCCTGGATTATTCAGCATCACTCTTGAATTTGTAATAAACACTCACCTTCGTTTCAACTTACCTTGTCCTGGTCTGCTTCTGGGTTCTGGCTTAGCAACTCGTGACAGAACGATCCGGCCAGTAATGAACCCAGCGGACCTGGACTCTGTTCGCCATGCCATTACCCATCAGGAGAAGATGTTGGGCCATCATAGCACGGTACTACAGGAGATCGCGTTGTCAGTTCGGAACCTTTCTACCGGTCTGACGGAGGTCCAGAACCAACGCAAGTTTCCGGTGGAGGATCCACTACCGGTTTCACCCATCTCGCCTGCCGCTTCTGGAGCTGTGTCCTTCCGTGAGCCCAAGGTTCCGACGCCGGATAGATATGAGGGGGAGCTGGGAAGATGCCGTTCCTTCCTTATGCAGTGTGGATTAGTGTTCGATCTACAGCCCTACTCTTATGCCACAGACAAGGCTAGGATAGCCTTTGTGATGGCGTTGCTGCGTGGTCGAGCGCTGGAGTGGGCTTCAGCCGTTTGGGAACGACAAGACCCCTGCATGGCTTCATACCAGGGGTTCACGGCCGAGATGAGGAAGCTCTTCGACCATTCCGTCCGAGGAGGGACGCAGCTAGGCGCCTGTTTCGCTTCACCAAGGAACTCGCAGCGTGGCCGACTTCGTGATCGAGTTCAAGACGTTGGCTGTGGAGAGTGGGTGGAACGAGGAGTCTCTGCAAGCGGCCTTTTACCAGGGTCTGTCGGAGCAGCTCAAGGATGAGTTGATCTCCTATCCGGAGCCTAGTGACCTGGACAGCTTGGTAGCCTTGTCTATTCGGGTGGATAATCGAGTCCGAGAGCGAAGGAGGGAGAAGCAATGGGGTCCGTCCAATCGATCAGCTTCTCAGTTCCCAGTCGGGTCGGGTGGTGGACCAGAACACGCCGATCATTCTCCACCACAAAGGATTAGTGGAGAGGTCCTCTCTCCCCGATTCTGAACCCATGCAAGTGGGGCGGCACGGGTTAACCAAGGAGGAGCGTCAACATAGACGTAAGACCAACTGCTGCCTCTACTGTGGTAGCTCGGGACATTACATCTCCACTTGTTCCCGGCGGTCGTCAAACTGCCCGGCTCGCTAAAGTTGGGAGGACTTTTAGCGAGCCAGTTTCAACCTCTCAGTACCTCTGTCAGACCCCGTTTCCGGCTACCCTTGTGAACAGGAATCAGAGCTTAGCGATTAACGCTTTTATCGATTCAGGTGCCGATGGAAGCTTTCTTGATGCCGAGTTGGTGGAACAGCTGGGGCTTTCCAAGGAGCAATTGCCGGAAGCCATTGAAGCGACTCACTCTGAACGGCAGTAGTCTGGCACGTATCACGATGAGGACGGAACCGGTTAAGATGCGGTTGTCGGGGAATCATTCTGAGATGATTTCATTCTTCATTCTGCCGTCTTCCCATGTTCCTCTGGTCCTTGGATACCCCTGGCTGAAGGAACACAATCCCACGTTCGATTGGGTGACGGGCAAGGTAACGAGTTGGAGCCTTGATTGTCATGCTAACTGTCTCAAGACTGCCTGCCCCCATTCGGGTTCCCAGTCAGGTGATTGAGGCTAAACCCCCAGATTTGTCCCTGGTTCCCGAGACATATCACGATTTGGGGGAAGTTTTCAGTAAGCAGAAGGCTCTGTCACTCCCTCCCCACCGACCATATGATTGTGCCATCAACCTGTTCCCTGGAGCTGTCTACCCCAAGGGGAAGGTTATACAGTATCTCCCGACCTGAACGTGAGGCTTTGGAGACCTACATCAAGGAGTCCCTAGCTGCTGGTCTCGTTCGTCCCTCGTCATCACCCTGGGGGCAGGATTCTTCTTTGTGGGTAAGAAGGATGGCTCTCTTCGACCGTGTATTGATTATCGGGGGTTGAATGACATCACGGTCAAGAACAAGTATCCCCTGCCCTTGATGAGTTCTGCCTTCGACTCCTTACAGGGTGCTACGGTGTTCACTAAGCTAGACCTACGCAATGCCGTATCACATGGTCCGGATCAGAGAGGGGACGAGTGGTTGACGGGTTTCAATACACCGATGGGTCACTTCGAGTATCAGGTGATGCCGTTTGGACTGACCAATGCTCCAGCGGTATTCCAGAGTATGGTGAACGACGTCCTGAGAGATATGATCGGTCTCTTTGTGTTTGTTTACCTGGATGACATTCTGATCTTCTCGAAGGAACCTTCCGACCACGTCCAGCATGTCCGGCAGGTTCTGCAGCGATTGTTGGAGAATCGCCTGTTCGTGAAGGCCGAGAAGTGCGAGTTTCACGCCCACACGACATCCTTTCTCGGGTACATCATCTCCAGGGGAGAGATTAGGATGGACCAGGAGAAGGTTAGAGCGGTTCTGGAATGGGCCCAGCCCGGTACGAGATTGCAGCTCCAGAGATTTTTTGGGGGTTTGCGAATTTCTACCGCAGATTCATCCGGGATTACAGCCGTGTGGCCGCTCCGTTAACTGCCTTGACTTCCAGTATCAGGACCTTCAAGTGGAATCCGGAGGCGGATCGGCGTTTCTGGATTTGAAGAGGCGATTCACCAACGCACCGATTCTCTCTCAACCGGACACGGCCCGTCAGTTCGTCGTTGAAGTGGACGCGTCTGATGTGGGAGTTGGCGCCATCCTGTCGCAGCGATGCTCCACGGACAGTAAACTCCATCCCTGCGCCTACTACTCTCGTCGCCTTTCGCCTGCGGAGAGGAATTACGATGTGGGTAACCGGGAGCTTCGCGCGGTGAAACTTGCCTTGGAGGAGTGGCGCCACTGGTTGGAGGGCGGAGCAACCGTTTATTGTCTGGACTGATCACAAGAATCTTGCTTACGTGCAATCGGCTAAACGCGTCTCAACTCCCGGCCAGGCCAGGTGGGCGTTGTTTTCGGACGATTCAAGTTTTCCCCTGACGTTCCGACCTGGATCTAAGAACGGCAAGGCGGACGCCTTGTCCCGGATGTTCTCCAAGACGGAGGAGAGTGGGTCCAAGACCGAGACAATTCTCCCCGGAACTGCGTCGTGGGAGCAGTTATGTGGAAGATTGAGGAGGAGGTGCTGGCGGCCCTTCGGACTCAGCCCGGTCCCGGTAACGGTCCACCCGGTCGGTTGTTTGTGCGAGTCGGTTCGTCCTGCTGTCCTCAAATGGTCCCACGCCAGCAAGATGGCTTGTCACCCTGGCGTGGCTCGGACAATGGCGTTTCTTCGCAGACGTTTTTGGTGGCCTGCCATGGCCGAGGATACTCGGGGTTTTTGTTGCTGCCTGTCCAGTGTGTGCGCAGAATAAGAGTACCAATCGGCCCAGCTCTGGACTACTTCACCCCCTTCCTATTCCCCGGCGACCATGGTCGCATCTGGCCCTGGACTTCGTCACTGGGTTGCCCGCTTCTGAGGGGAACACGGTCGTTCTGACTATCGTGGACAGATTCAGCAAGTTCGCCCACTTTGTGCCAATTGCCAAGCTTCCCTCTGCCTCGAGACGTCCGAGATCCTGGTTAGGGAGGTTTTCAGGGTCCACGGTTTGCCCAGTGATATCGTTTCCGACCGTGGCCCTCAGTTTACCTCTGCTGTCTGGAAGTCCTTCTGTTTGGCCATTGAGCTACAGTCAGTCTCACATCTGGTTTTCACCCCCAATCCAATGGTCAGGCGGAGAGAGCCAACCAGAAGATGGAATCCACGCTACGCTGTCTGGTCTCTTCCAACCCCACCTCCTGGGTCTCTCAGTTGCCTTGGGTTGAGTATGCCCACAATACTCTCCCCTACATCTGCCACTGGGATGTCTCCCCTTCCAGTGCCTGTATGGCTACCAACCTCCCCTGTTCCCTTCTCAGGAGAGGGAGCTCTCAGTGCCTTCTGTTCAGGCCCATATTCGTCGGTGCCACCGGACCTGGCATCGGGCCAGAAAGGCACTCCTTAGAGTTTCGGACCGGTATCAGCTCCAGGCGAATCGTCGCCGGATCCCCGCTCCCACCTATACCATCGGAGATAGGTTTGGTTGGCCACACGGGATCTTCCGTTACGGACTGAGTCTAGGAAGTTGTTACCGAAGTTCATTGGTCCGTTTGTGGTGGAGAAGGTGATCAATCCAGTGGCAGTTCGACTCAAACTACCGAGGACGCTCAGAGTCCATCCCACCTTTCATGTCTCCTGCCTCAAGCCTGTCTTCCTCAGTCCTCTGTTGCCTCCTCCGCCTCCTCCTCCTCCTCCTCGGATGATCGGAGGTGGTCCTGCCTACACGGTGCGTCGCATCATGGATTCCAGACGGCGGGGCCGGGGTTTCCAGTATCTCGTGGACTGGGAGGGGTATGGTCCTGAAGAGAGGAGTTGGATTCCGCGGCGACAGGTCCTAGATGCTGACCTCATCAGTGACTTCTACCGCCCATCCTGGCGCCCGGGAGTCCGCCCGGTGGCGTCTCGTCGGAGGGGGGGTACTGTAACGATCCCGCAGTCTGAGTCGGGTCCTGTCTGGTGACTAGTTTTTCTGTTCGGGATCTCCAGTTTCCCGAGGGTTCGGGAACGCCTCCGGGAGCTCTCTTGATTTCCGCACCTGCATCCCATCAGCAATCTGCACACCTGGTCCTGATCATCACCCTTCTTAGGCTCTGGCCTAACATCCAGTCCCCTGCCGGATCGTTAGCCATGAACAGTAGGTTTACCAGAGTATCCGTCTTAGAGCCTAGCGTTAGTTTTGTTGTTTTTTCACCTTGTTGGTTGGTTGCTTACTTACCCCCGTTTTGTTCCATCTGCAGTCACCCGTCCGGAACCTTTACCCAACCTCTGCCTGGTGGTCGTGCGGCTGCCGACCAGGATGGGATCAACCACTGCACCCCCAACAACTAATCAACGCCGCCCGCTCTGTTCCCTGGATTATTCAGCATCACTCTTGAATTTGTAATAAACACTCACCTTCGTTTCAACTTACCTTGTCCTGGTCTGCTTCTGGGTTCTGGCTTAGCAACTCGTGACACTTTCATAAAAAGCCCAGATTCATATATTAATTATCTTTCCTAACATCTGTGGTCAATGCAGCCCTTGACCTCAGCAATGAGTCTCACCCCAAAGGCGATTATGATAGACAGGTGGTAGGAATATATTGTGACTGAACTGAGTA
>NW_025537162.1:0-40489 GCF_020615455.1 Coregonus clupeaformis | reverse complement strand
CCCTGGCTCAACATTAAAGAGTCCCCAGAGCCAGGGCGTGACAATAACTGTCCATCCGGGGACAGGCACTAATGTCATTTAAGGTGTGATGGTGTGTGTGATGTTGTATATTCAGTGTGTCAATTATTGATTGTATCTGTCCCTATGGAAATGAATGAGAGTATATATGATATATCTATTTAATATTCGTCTTATGTTTCTATGGCCTCCCGAGAGGCGCAGTGATCATAGGCACTGCATCGCAGTGCTAGAGGCGTCAGTACAGACCCGGGTTCGATCCCAGGCTATATCACAACCGGCCGGGATTGGGAGTCCCATAGAGCGGCGCACAATTGGCCCAGCATCGTCCGGGTTAGGGGAGGGTTTGGCCTGGGTAGGCCAACATTGTAAAATAAGAATTTGTTCTTAACTGACTTGCCTAGTTAAATAAAGGTTTATTAAAGGTTCAATAGAGCAAGGGGAAGTGGGGTAGCTAGAGGTCTGTTACCCAAGTCGACTGAGTCAAGCTCAACAAGCGTGATGCTATATGTCAGGAAGAGAGAGAGAGAGAGAGAGAGAGAGAGAGAGAGAGAGAGAGAGAGAGAGAGAGAGAGAGAGAGAGAGAGAGAGAGAGAGAGAGAGAGAGAGAGAGAGAGAGAGAGAGGGGAGGGAGGGTAGTGGAGAGAGAGAAGAGGGGACAGAGGACGGGAGGGAGATAGAGAGGGAGATGTCAAAGGGCTGCGAGAGATGAGCAGAGAGAGATGGGGCGGAGGAGAGAGGATGGGTGGGGGGCGGAGGAGAGCGTAGTGGAGAGAGAGGAGAGGGGAGGGGACAGAGGAGGGGAGGGGAGGGGAGGGGAGTTGAGCCCTAGTGGAGCCAGGGAGTTGTATTTCTACACACCCCATTTAGCCATACCCTAGGTTTAGTTGTATTTCTACACACCCCATTTAGCCATACCCTAAGTTTAGTTGTATTTCTACACACCCCATTTAGCCATACCCTAGGTTTAGCTGTATTTCTACACACCCCATTTAGCCACACACTAGGTTTAGCTATATTTCTACACACCCCATTTAGCAATACCCTAGGTTTAGTTGTATTTCTACACACCCCATTTAGCCATACACTAGGTTTAGCTGTATTTCTAAACACCCCATTTAGCCATACCCTAGGTATAGTTGTATTTCTACACACCCCATTTAGCAATACCCTAGGTTTAGTTGTATTTCTACACACCCCATTTAGCCATACCCTAGGTTTAGCTGTATTTCTACACACCCCATTTAGCCACACACTAGGTTTAGCTATATTTCTACACACCTCATTTAGCCATACCCTAGGTTTAGCTGTATTTCTACACACCCCATTTAGCCACACACTAGGTTTAGCTGTATTTCTACACACCCCATTTAGCCATACCCTAGGTTTTTTTGTATTTCTACACACCCCATTTAGCCATTACCTAGGTTTAGCTGTATTTCTACACACCCCATTTAGCCATACACTAGGTTTAGCTGTATTTCTACACAACCCATTTAGCCATACCCTAGGTTTAGCTATATTTCTACACACCCCATTTAGCCATACCCTAGGTTTAGTTGTATTTCTACAACCCCATTTAGCCATACCCTAGGTTTAGCTGTATTTCTACACACCCATTTAGCCACACACTAGGTTTAGCTATATTTCTACACACCCCATTTAGCCATACCCTAGGTTTAGCTGTATTTCTACACACCCCATTTAGCCACACACTAGGTTTAGCTGTATTTCTATACACCCCATTTAGCCATACCCTAGGTTTATTTGTATTTCTACACAACCTATTTAGCCATAACCTAGGTTTAGCTGTATTTCTACACACCCCATTTAGCCATACACTAGGTTTAGTTGTATTTATACACACCCCATTTAGTCATACCCTAGGTTTAGTTGTATTTCTACACACCCCATTTAGCCATACACTAGGTTTAGCTGTATTTCTACACACCCCATTTAGCCATACCCTAGGTTTAGTTGTATTTCTACACACCCCATTTAGCAATACCCTAGGTTTAGTTGTATTTCTACACACCCCATTTAGCCATACCCTAGGTTTAGCTGTATTTTTACACACCCCATTTAGCCACACACTAGGTTTAGCTATATTTCTACACACCTCATTTAGCCATACCCTAGGTTTAGCTGTATTTTTACACACCCCATTTAGCCACACACTAGGTTTAGCTATATTTCTACACACCTCATTTAGCCATACCCTAGGTTTAGTTGTATTTCTACACACCCCATTTAGCCATACCCTAGGTTTAGCTGTATTTCTACACACACCATTTAGCCATACCCTAGATTTAGCTGTATTTCTACACCCCCAAACTACTTCCTGCGGCTATGGGACAGAGGAGGAGGGGAGGAGAGATGGAGAGTGAGAGAGAAGAGGAGGAGAGAGAGGGAGATGTCAAAAGAGATAGGGCTGACAGACTAACACGCAATCAACTGAATATCTTTTCATAACTGACTTCTCACCAGTTATGTCATCAAAACCATTAACCTTTTCCACTCTGCCACTCCTGGTACGGCTCAGCTTGACCTCTGACCTATGAAATGAATGATTTCAAAAACAGACAAAACCAAAGGTATTAAATTATATATAAACTCATCTGCAAAGAGAGGTTCACCTTTCCACGGAAGGGGAATGTGTGTACACATGGGTGTTGTTGCATCATACCAACTATAAGCCTATCTTCCCCATCACATCACGTGTGTTGTTGCACCATACCAACTATAAGCCTATCTTCCCCATCACATCACGTGTGTTGTTGCACCATACCAACTATAAGCCTATCTTCTCCATCACATCATGAAAGATCATGTTGATGTTCATTTCTCCTCTCTTTTGCCCCTCCCCATCTCTCTCTCTCTCACTCTCTCTCTCAGTTCAATTCAAAGGGGTTTCATTGACATGGGAAGCATATGTTAACATTGACAAAGCAAGTGAAATAAACAATCACAAACAGTAAACTTTAAACACACAAAAGTTTCAAAAGAGAAAGTCATTTGAAATGTTAATAATTTAACTATATAAAAAAAAATAAAAAAAATAATGAGTGTATCAGTCCTGACCTGTATAGGCCGTCGGTCAATACACTGTAAATGAAATATAAACTAGCTGGCTCCACTAGGGCCCTCTCAGCCATGTTGCTCCACTAGGGCCCTCTCAGCCATGTGGCTCCACTAGGGCCCTCTCAGCCAGCTGGTGTTTGTAGGAGAGTGTGAGCTGTCTGTGCAAAAAGTAGAAGTACAAATGGCAAGGGAAATGAAATAAACTGATAAATCTAGGCCTAGGTTTTATTTACTGTGGTGTTTGTTCTCCACTGGTTACCCTATTCTTATCACAACAGGTCACACATTTTGCTGCCATGATTGCACGCTGCTGTATTTCACCTAACAGATACGGGAGATTATCAATATTATAATTGTTTTCAAAGTATTTGGGGGTCCTTGTAATCCGAGGGAAATATGTGTCTCTCATATCATCGTTTATTTGGCAGGAGGTTAGGAGGGGCAGCTCAGTTTCCACCTCATTTTGTGGGCAGTGTGGCACATAGCCTGTCTTCTCTCTAGCTATGGTGATTTTTGGGATGCGGAAGGCAGACATACAGGCGGATGAAGTAGATTGAGATGCAGCCCATGCAAAAATAGCCCATCAAATAGCCCCCGTGATATGCAACTTTTCAGGGAAGTTAGGAACCAATATACACAAGCAGTTAGGAAAGCAAAGGCTAACTTTTTCAAACAGAAATTTGCATCCTGTAGCACTAACTCCAAAAAGTTTTGGGACACTGTAAAGTCCATGGGAAATAAGAGCACTTCCTCCCAGCTGCCCACTGCACTGAGGCTAGGAAACACTATCACCACCGATAAATCTACAATAATCGAGAATTTCAACAAGCATTTTGCTACGGCTGGCCATGCTTTCCACCTGGCTACCACTACCCGGCCACCAGCTCTGCACCCTCCGCTGCAACTTGCCCATGCCCCCGCTTCTCCTTCACACAAATCCAGACAGCTGATGTTCTAAAAGAGCTGCAAAATCTGGACCCCTACAAATCATCTGGACTAGACAATCTGGACCCTTTCTTTCTAAAACTAGCCGCCGAAATTGTCGCAACCCCTATTACTAGCCTGTTCAACCTCTCTTTCGTACACGTCTGAGATCCCCAGAGATTGGAAAGCTGCCGCGGTCATCCCCCCTCTTCAAAGGGGGGTGACACTCTAGATCCAAACTGTTACAGACCCATATCCATCCTGCCCTGCCTTTCAAAAGTTTTTGAAAGCCAAGTCAACAAACAGATCACCAACCATTTTCGAATCCCACCGTACCTTCTCCGCTATGCAATCCGGTTTCGAGCTGGTCATGGGTGCACTTCAGCCACGCTCAAGGTCCTAAATGATATTATAACCGCGATCGATAATAGACAGTACTGTGCAGCCGTTTTCATTGACCTGGCCAAGGCTTTCGACTCTGTCAACCACCGCATTCTTATTGGCAGACTAAATAGCCTTGGTTTCTCAAATGACTGCCTCGCCTGGTTCACCAACTACTTCTCAGATAGAGTTCAATGTGTCAAATCGGAGGGCCTGTTGTCTGGACCTATGGCAGTCTCTATGGGGGTGCCACAGGGTTCAATTCTTGGGCCAACTCTTTTCTCTGTGTATATCAATGACGTCGCTCTTGCTGCTGGTGACTCTCAGATCCACATCTACGCAGACGACACCATTTTGTATACATCTGGCCCTTCATTGGACACTGTGTTAACAAACCTCCAAACGAGCTTCAATTCCATACAACACTCCTTCAGTAGCCTCCAACTGCTCTTAAACACTAGTAAAACAAAATGCATGCTCTTCAACCGAACGCTGCTTGCACCCGCCCACCCGACTAGAATCACTACTCTAGGCCGGGTCTGACCTAGAGTACGTGGACAACTACAAATATCTAGGTGTCTGGTTAGACTGTAAACTCTCCTTCCAGACTCACATTAAGAATCTCCAATCCAAAGTTAAATCTAGAATCGGTTTCCTATTTCGCAACAAAGCCTCCTTCACTCATGCTGCCAAACATGCCCTCGTAAAACTGACTATCCTACCGATCCTTGACTTCGGCGATGTCATTTACAAAATAGCCTCAACACTCTACTCAGCAAATTGGATGTTGTCTATCACAGTGCCATCCGTTTTGTCTCCAAAGCCCCATATAATACCCACCACTGTGACCTGTATGCTCTTGTTGGCTGGTCCTCACTACATATTCGTCAGCCAAACCCACTGGCTCCAGGCCATCTATAAATCACTGCTAGGCAAATCCCGCCTTATCTTAGCTCATTGGTCACCATAGCAACACCCACCCGTAGTCTGCGCTCCAGCGGTATATCTCACTGGTCATCCCCAAAGCCAACACCTCCTTTGGCCGCAATTCCTTCCAGTTCTCTGCTGCCAATGACTGGAACAAATTGCAAAAATCTCTGAAGCTGGAGACACTTATCTCCCTCACTAACTTTAAGCATCAGTTGTCAGAGCACCTTACCGATCACTGCACCTGTACACAGCCCATCTGAAATTAGCCCGCCCAACTACCTCATCCCTATATTGTTATTTATTTTGCTCATCTGTACCCCAGTATCTCTATTTGCACATCATCTCTTGCACATCATTCCAGTGTTAATACTAAATTGTAATTATTTTGCACTATAGCCTATTTTATTGCCTTACCTCCATAACTTGCTAAATTTGCACACTGTATATTAATTGTATTTCTGTTGTATTTTTTTGATTTTTGTTTTGTTTTACCCCATATGTAACTCTGTGTTGTTGTTTTTATCGCACTGCTTTGCTTTATCTTGGCCAGGTCGCAGTTGTAAATGAGAACTTGTTCTCAACTGGTTTACCTGGTTAAATAAAGGTGAAAAAAAATAAAAAAATAAAATAAAAATAAATAAATAAATAAAAATAAAATTTTTAAAAATAAAAAACAATAAAAAATTCTCTATCATAAACAGACGGATTTTGATGGGGATATATTGTATTATGATAATTAGTGCATCAATCGACTCTTAAGGACATCAATGGACATGTAATTACTGTTATCGGATATAAAATAAACATCATTTTTGTTAAATGACAATTAATTTGCAGATTCGGTAAAACAAAAATATATATTTTTCCCTTAAATAATGTGCAGCTTTTTTCCAAAGTAAGTACTAAAAAGCCGATTTACCATAATTTGATTGTAGTATTATTTATTTTTAAGTAAATACAAAAGTTGTCATATTTAGGTGGTAAAAATGACTGCCATTTAAAGGAGCGGTACACCAACATTGGAAATATATTTAATTTTATTGACAAAAACAAATTCATACATTGATCCTGAGATACAATGACCATAAATATGGCTGGACCTCCACTAGGGCCCTCTCAGCCAGCTGTCTCCACTAGGGCCCTCTCAACCAGGTGGCTCCACTAGGGCCCTCTCAGCCAGGTGGCTCCACTAGGGCCCTCTCAGCCAGCTGGCTCAACTAGGGCCCTCTCAGCTATGTGGCTCCACTAGGGCCCTCTCAGCCAACTGGCTCCACTAAGCCCTCTCAGCCAGCCGACTCCACTAGGGCCCTCTCTGCCGGGTGGCTCCACTAGGGCCTTCTCAGCCAGCTGGCTCAACTAGGGCCCTCTCAGCTATGTGGCTCCACTAAGCCATCTCAGCCAGCCGGCTCCACTAGGGCCCTCTCAGCCAACTGGCTCCACTAGGGCCCTCTCAGCCAGCTGTCTCCACTAGGGCCCTCTCAGCTATGTGGCTCCACTAGGGCCCTCTCAGCCAGGTGGCTCCACTAGGGTCCACTCAGCCAACTGGCTCCACTAGGGCCCTCTCAGCCAGCTGGCTCAACTAGGGCCCTCTCAGCCAGGTGGCTCCACTAGGGTCCACTCAGCCAGCTGGCTCCATTAGCACCCTCTCAGCCAACTGGCTCCACTAGGGCCCTCTCAGCCAATTGGATCCACTAGGGCCCGCTCAGCCTGCCGGCTCCACTAGGGCCCTTTCAGCCAGCTGTTACCACTAGGGCCCTCTCAGCCAGGTGGCTCCACTAGGGCCTTCTCAGCCAGGTTGCTCCACTAGGGCCCTCTCAGCCAGGTGGCTCCACTAGGGCCCTTTCAGCCAGCCGTCTCCACTAGGGCCCTCTCAGCCAACTGGCTCCACTAGGGCCCTCTCAGCCAACTGGCTCCACTAGGGTCCTCTCAGCCAGCTGGCTCCACTAGGGTCCTCTCAGCCAGGTGGCTCCACTAGGGCCCGCTCAGCCAGGTGGCTCCACTAGGGCCCTCTCAGCCAGGTGGCTCCACTAGGGCCCTCTCAGCCAGCTGACTCAACTAGGGCCCTCTCAGCTATGTGGCTCCACTAGGGCCCTCTCAGCCAATTGGATCCACTAGGGCCCGCTCAGCCTGCCGGCTCCACTAGGGCCCTTTCAGCCAGCTGTTACCACTAGGGCCCTCTCAGCCAGCCGTCTCCACTAGGGCCCTCTCAGCCAGCTGGCTCAACTAGGGCATTCTCAGCCAGGTGGCTCCACTAGGGTCCACTCAGCCAGCTGGCTCCACTAGCGCCCTCTCAGCCAACTGGCTCCACTAGGGCCCTCTCAGCCAACTGTCTCCACTAGGGCCCGCTCAGCCAGCCGGCTCCACTAGGGCCCTCTCAGCCAGCCGTCTCCACTAGGGCCCTCTCAGCCAACTGGCTCCACTAGGGCCCTCTCAGCCAACTGGCTCCACTAGGGCCCTCTCAGCCAGCTGGCTCCACTATGGTCCTCTCAGCCAGGTGGCTCCACTAGGGCCCGCTCAGCCAGCCGTCTCCACTTGGGCCCTGTCAGCCAGCTGGCTCCACTAGGGTGCTCTCAGCCAGGTGGCTCCACTAGGGCCCTCTCAGCCAGCTGGTGTTTGTAGGAGAGTGTGAGCTGTCTGTGCAAAAAGTGGAAGTACAAATGGCAAGGGAAATGAAATAAACTGATAAATCTAGGCCTAGGTTTATTTACTGTGGTGTTTGTTCTCCACTGGTTACCCTATTCTTATCACAACAGGTCACACATTTTGTTTCCATGATTGCATGCTGCTGTATTTCACCTAACAGATATGGGATTTTATCAATATTATATTTGTTTTCAAAGTATTTGGGGGTCCTTGTAATCTGAAGGAAATATGTGTCTCTCATATCATCGTTTATTTGGCAGGAGGTTAGGAGGGGCAGCTCAGTTTCCACCTCATTTTGTGGGCAGTGTGGCACATAGCCTGTCTTCTCTCTACCTATAGTGATTTTCGGGATGCGGAAGGCAGACATACAGGCGGATGAAGTAGATTGAGATGCAGCCCATGCAAAAAAACAAATCTCTATCTTAAACAGACGGATTTTGATTGGGATTTATTGTATTATTTTAATTAGTGCATCAATCGACTCTTAAGGACATCAATGGACATGTAATTACTGTTATCTGAAATAAAATAAACATAATTTTTGCTAATTGACAATTAATTTGCAGATTCTGTAAAACAAAAATATATATTTTTCCCTTAAATAATGTGCAGCTGTTTTCCAAAGTAAGTACTAAAAAGCCGATTTACCATAATTTGATTGTAGTATCATTTATTTTTAAGTAAATACAAATGTTGTGATATTTATGTGGTAAAAATGACTGCCATTTAAAGGAGTGGTACACCAACATTGGAAATATATTTAATTTTATTGACAAAAAGTAATTCATTGTCACGCCCTGGCTCTGGGGACACTGTTATGTTGAGCCAGGGTGTGTAGATTATGTGTTTTGTTTCTATGGGTGCTATTTCTATGTTGGCCAGAGTGGCTCCCAATCAGAGGCAACGAGTGTCAGGTGTTGCTGGCTGTCTCTGATTGGGAGCCATATTTATACAGTCTGTTTTTCATTCGTGTTTGTGGGATTTTGTTTCTAGTCTGTTTATGGTAGACCGTGAACTGTCACGTATCATTTGTTGTTTTGATCGTGTCTCGGAATAAAGAGTATGTTTGCCTGCAACGCTGCGCCTTGGTCCTCATCTGTTCCTGACGATCGTGACATTCATACATTGATCCTGAGATACAATGACCAAAAATATGTCTTATCTGTCTTTATTTACTTACCCCAGAGCTAGCATTAGCACCGCTTCAAAAATCATGCCCAAATCCTCAAAGTCACTTCAAACCAAACGTTATAGCAACCCACATACCACAACAAGTTGCACATATAGAATATTGGAAGATATTATAGGAATGATCGTATTTATATAACATTTCCCGTGGAATAACCAACTATTCTTCGAAGAATACCCACCAATACAGCGCTATGTGTACGTTTAGACGGTAGCTGGTTTCTGCATTACAGTTTCAACAAGTATTCATCCCACTGACAGACTTATGAACTGTTGTGACTGCAACTAAGCATATATGCAAGGTCAATTTGATTGTGTACACGGTCATACCTACAGTGGGGAAAAAAAGTATTTAGTCAGCCACCAATTGTGCAAGTTCTCCCACTTAAAAAGATGAGAGAGGCCTGTAATTTTCATCATAGGTACACGTCAACTATGACAGGCAAAATGAGAAAATAAATTCCAGAAAATCACATTGTAGGATTTTTAATGAATTTATTTGCAAATGGTGGTGGAAAATAAGTATTTGGTCAATAACAAAAGTTTCTCAATACTTTGTTATATACCCTTTGTTGGCAATGACACAGGTCGAACGTTTTCTGTAAGTCTTCACAAGGTTTTCACCCACTGTTGCTGGTATTTTGGCCCATTCCTCCATGCAGATCTCCTCTAGAGCAGTGAAGTTTTGGGGCTGTCGCTGGTTAACACGGACTTTCAACTCCCTCCAAAGATTTTCTATGGGGTTGAGATCTGGAGACTGGCTAGGCCACTCCAGGACCTTGAAATGCTTCTTACGAAGCCACTCCTTTGTTGCCCGGGCGGTGTGTTTGGGATCATTGTCATGCTGAAAGACCCAGCCACGTTTCATATTCAATGCCCTTGCTGATGGAAGGAGGTTTTCACTCAAAATCTCACGATACATGGCCCCATTCATTCTTTCCTTTACCCGGATCAGTCGTCCTGGTCCCTTTGCAGAAAAAACAGCCCCAAAGCATGATGTTTCCACCCCCATGCTTCACAGTAGGTATGGTGTTTTTTGGATGCAACTCAGCATTCTTTGTCCTCCAAACACGACGAGTTGAGTTTTTGTACCAAAAAGTTCTATTTTGGTTTCATCTGACCATATGACATTCTCCCAATCCTCTTCTGGATCATCCAAATGCACTCTAGCAAACTTCAGACGGGCCTGGACATGTACTGGCTTAAGCAGGGGGACACGTCTGGCACTGCAGGATTTGAGTCCCTGGCGGCGTAGTGTGTTTCTGATGGTAGGCTTTGTTACTTTGGTCCCAGCTCTCTGCAGGTCATTCAATAGGTCCCCGTGTGGTTCTGGGATTTTTGCTCACCGTTCTTGTGATCATTTTGACCCCACGGGGTGAGATCTTGCGTGGAGCCCCAGATCGAGGGAGATTATCAGTGGTCTTGTAAGTCTTCCATTTCCTAATAATTGCTCCCACAGTTGATTTCTTCAAACCAAGCTGCTTACCTATTGCAGATTCAGTCTTCCCAGCCTGGTGCAGGTCTACAATTTTGTTTCTGGTGTCCTTTGACAGCTCTTTGGTCTTGGCCATAGTGAAGTTTGGAGTGTGACTGTTTGAGGTTGTGGACAGGTGTCTTTTATACTGATAACAAGTTCAAACATGTGCCATTAATACAGGTAACGAGTGGAGGACAGAGGAGCCTCTTAAAGAAGAAGTTACAGGTCTGTGAGAGCCAGAAATCTTGGTGACCAAATACTTATTTTCCACCATAATTTGCAAATAAATTCATTAAAAATCCTACAATGTGATTTTCTGGATTTTCTTTCCTCAATTTGTCTGTCATAGTTGACGTGTACCTATGATGAAAATTACAGGCCTCTCTCATCTTTTTAAGTGGGAGAACTTGCACAATTGGTGGCTGACTAAATACTTTTTTCCCCCACTGTAGTTATAACTAGTTATAACCAGGCGAGTACGTAAGGTTCTTCATTTCTGCTGGTGATCTGTTTATCTGGTCTAAATCACTGATAAAGGTCCCCCTGGATTCAAATAAATACTTTTTTAGATTTGCCTTAGAATAACTACCTTTCGGAGAATACACACCAATACAGCTGTCTGTATCTGAGTTCTATATTGCAGTTCTATCAACTATTTATACTGTTGGCAGACTTTTTAATGAAGGTCCTATCAAATTACTATAGGAGGAATCAGATGCTTTTCGTTGGAGTCGGAATGATCCCAAAGGACTTGAATTTAGTAAAAAAAATTATGATGATATCAGTTGACTGACAAATTCATGAAAAATTGGAAGAATTTAAAAAAACACTTTTGGGCTATGATTTATAAAAAATATGGCTCTAGATGCAATTTGTTAACTTCAGTAGTGGTGTGTGGGTAAATTTACTGGGGGGGAAAGCCATAATACAACCAGATCAGTTGTGATCATTTCATTGTCTGGTCTATAAACCGTTAGTCGGGGTATCAGCTTACTGTTGAGTTAGAATAATAGAATACACAAGGTGCCATTTAGACATTTGTGCTTCAGCAGTCACTCAATTAGCCCATGTCAGCAACATTTTATTAGATTGGTAAATTAGTCTTGTAGTAAGAATTGTCGAATTACCGACCGGGTTGGGGCCCATTGATTATCAGATATCATATTAAAAAAGGCAAACATTTACCTCCACCCTTTGGCAAAATGTGTTGAATTGCAGCAAACTTGCTTCAGAACGGCAACATTTTCTCTATGCCCCATGGCAAAATGTTCAGAATTGAAGGAAATTAACTTTAAAACGTAAATTATTTTCTGAAAAAGAGTGGCACTGTCCCAACAATGATACTCTCTGCTGGTGCCAATAAGATAGGCCTTACTGTTGTTCACTCAATTAATTTGAGAATTTTGATAACTATATAAAAGAAAGATTAAAGTATTTTCACTGCCTTCTCTTTACAGCAATAGACATTTGCTTTCCAAATTATTTTTTCCCGCGATTGTATTTGGAAATATTGCGATATGCCTGGCTGGGCCTCTGCTTTTCACTGACAGTCTCAACTCAACAATTATCTGTCGATATTACGCATGCTGCCTTTCCTTCTGACAGTAGGCAATGAGATTTAAAACAATCCACAACATATATATATTTTTAAGAAGCTAATGAATGATCCTCTGTGCCCAAATCATGCTTTAGAAGCCTATTCTGAATGCTTTTATTTATTTCTGTATAGACAGGAGTATGCTAATTTTTATTTTATATCTTTCTGGGTAAGTGCCAGGACCATTCACAGTTTAGCTCAACGCTGATTGGCTTTTATTTTATTATTTTATTATCAAGGGAGGCCAAATGTTCGCTGGCTTCCCTTGCATTCAATGCTACAGGGCGGCAGCAGTGTCATATTATTTTTAACTAGAAGGCATCAGATAGATCAGTAGTTCCCAAACTCTGGGGCGGCCTCCTAGGGGTGGTGCGAGGGGTCGGGTGGGGGGTCGTGTGGGTGCAGGGGTCATTATGCAATTTGTAATTTTATTTGATTTATTTCAGGACCATTCACAGTTTAGCTCAACGCTATTTGGTATTTTAATTAATTGTTTATGATCAAGGGAGGCCAAATGTTAGCATTCAATGCTACAGGGCGGCAGCAATGTCATACTCTTTTTAACCAGACAGCATCAGATAGAATGGCCTACATATACAGAGACAGAGGGGTACCGTTTCACTCGCTCAGATGCTTTCTCCGGTGAGATACATTCAGCCTCTTGCTAATTGAAGGAAAATGATAAAACACAGAGAGATGAAAGATACATTATTTTATATGTTTTTTTCTTGGTCATTTTTTGGGGAAGCCTGGCTTCCTTTGGCAACCATGAATACACGCCACTGCGGAGGTTAGGAGATATAATGTAGCAGGTTAGGATAATTAACGTGGGAGGTTAGGATAACTAATGTAGCAGGTTAGGATAATTAATGTTCGAGGTTAGGATAACTAACTTAGCAGGATAGGATCATTAATGTGGGAGGTTAGGATAACTAATGTAGCAGGTTAGGATAATTAATGTGGGAGGTTAGGATAACTAACCTAGCAGGTTAGGATAATAAGTGTAGCAGGTTAGGTTAATTAACGTGGCAGGTTAGGAGAATTAACTTAGCAGGTTAGGAGAATTAACTTAGCAGGTTAGGATAATTAACTTAGCAGGATAGGATCATTAACGTGGCAGGTTAGGAGAACTAACGTAGCAGGTTAGGAGAATTAACGTAGCCAATTAGGAGAATTAACGTAAAGTGCGTGTGGTCAGTTTTTGCCATATCAATCAGGAAAGAAATATGAGTACTGCTAATCTAGGATCAGGTCCCCATTGTCCATGTAATGTTATTCATTAGGATCTAAAATACTATATAAAAATGAATACAGGCCTAGCTAGATATGAATGGAATCATTACCTTGATAAAGGATTGTTTTCCACCGTAGGCCTGGTTCAGCAGTGTTAGTTCTGCAGTGCAACCCTGGCCCAGACTGGGTAAACATCGCCATCTAGTGGACATTTAACTGTATGACAGGACGACAAAGTTACCCTATTCAATAGCAGTGTTTCCCAACCAGGGGTACTAGGACCCCTGCGGGTACTTGGACTATCCACAGGGGGTCCTTGAGAAGACTCATGAGACCAGAGGGTTACTGGTAAAATGCACATGAGAGGGTCCTCTGGGTAACTGAAAACGAAAAAGCCCATAAAGACTTCATAATTCATAAAGGTCATGTTACCTGACTGATATTAACTCATACAACAAAACATAAAGGCTTCATAAAGGTAATGTTACCTGACTGATATTAACTCATACAACATTTTACATTACATTTTAGTCATTTAGCAGACGCTCTTATCCAGAGCGACTTACAGTTAGTGAATACATATTTTTTTTATACTGGCCCCCCCGTGGGAATCGAACCCACAACCCTGGCGTTGCAAACGCCATGCTCTATCAACTGAGCTACATCCCTGCCGGCCATTCCCTCCCCTACCCTGGACGACGCTGGGCCAATTGTGCGCCGCCCATGAGTCTCCCGGTCGCGGCCGGCGGCGACAGAGCCTGGATTCGAACCAGGATCTCTAGTGGCACAGTTAGCACTGCGATGCAGTGCCTTAGACCACTGCTTTGCATCGCCTTTCTCGATTTGTTGTCCCATGAATAGTTCATTGGTCTGGAAAACATTTGTATAAGATCTACTAAGTCTGTGTTCACCTCAGACCTTATTTTCAGCGTTTATCCCAAAACCCTAGTCTTTCCCCATTCATTTAGGCTACAAGCTGGCGAGCTCTATACAGTGCACACTGCTTTATGGCACCCTTTCACAGTCATGGGGAGAATCTCAATTGCATACTCCTCGCCTCCTTCTCAAAACCCATTGGATGAGAAAGCCAGAGGTCCCGCCCCTCTGACCTTCTCCTCCAATGGGTTTAGAGGAGGTGAAGAGAGAGAACGGGAGGAGTATACAATTGAGATTCTCCCAGAGGGTAACTGCATACATGGAGTGTGTCTGAAAGTGGGTGTTGCTAAATAAGTGGGAGGATCAACATAAGTGGGTGTATGGAAACACATCAGCTAATTGGTTGCCACTCAAGACCATTTTTTGTGTGGCTGCTTGCTGCTTCCTTGTAGCAATTTACATTGTGTTGATGTAGCTTAGGTAGAATACGTTTCTTGTCCCTAACAAACTGAAACAATAGGGTAGGTTTTTCGAGCTAGGAGGGAGTTCTGTCTGACTCTGGCATCATAACTGAGAAGAATGGAATAAGTGATGCTTTTAATCATCATGTTACCTCGGCAGGCTTTTTATTTGAGAGAAACGGTGGTTTAGTTGACCCTGGTCAGCCAATCGACTGCTCTTCCCTCTGCCAGCCTCTAGCTGACTCAACGGTTGACCCGTCAACTTCTAGTCAATCTCTGTTTCATTTCAACTATTTACTATCTGTGATGTGTTAGATGTCTTGCTTAAGATTGATGTAAAAAAAAAAAATCCACTGGGGCTGATATGCTTGATCCATTTCTACTGCAGCTCTCTGCCCCCCTGATTGCTGAATCATCAACCCGTAACCTGACAGTTATATCTGGTACTATCTCCAAGGTTTGGAAGGCGGCCCATGTACTCCCCCTTCACAAAGGTGGTGACCCCTTGTGACCTAAATAATTATCGCTCTATTTCTAAACTTTTTTGCCTAGCTAAAATATTAGAATCCTTAATTAATTCTCAGCTAAGATGTATTGTAAATGTACATCAGTGGGGTTTTAGACCAGGTCATAGCACTATCTCTGCTGCATCCCTAGTTATAAATGATTTGGTTCACTGTAAGGATAGAAGGCAACATTGTGCTGCCCTCTTCATTGACCTGTCAAAGGCTGTTGATCACTCACTGCTAATTCAGAGGCTTGGCTCAATTGGCCTAGACCAGGCTGCATGTAACTGGTAAAAAAATGACTTGACAGATAGAACTCAATGTGTATCTACTGATGGTGTTAAATCAGGCAAAAGTGTGCTTTAGGACCATGCGGAGGGTTCTGAGCAGTCGGGTAGGCTGTTTGGAGTGTTTATCCAACTGGATAAAAACAAAAATGAATATAAATAAAGTTATGTCTCCCCCACTTCTAAAACCAAAGTTGCACCTATGCTGTTTACATTAACAATATTGACTTGTCTATAAAAAACTGTAACCTCCACTTGTATACAGTTGATAGTTGTTGTGTATGCTATTTCCCCCACGGTTGACCAGGCTCTATCTGAACTACAGTCTGCCTTCATGGAATTACAGAAAAACTTTATTGACCTGAAATGAGCATTGAATGCAGGGAAAACTCAGTATATGTTGTTCTCTAGTGCACATCAAAATAACTGATTTAGTGTACTTTGAATGGTGTCCATATTGATTTTGTCCCTGCTTATAAATATCTGGGAATCTGGATAGATGAAAAGCTGTCTTTTAAAAAGCATATTGATGAGTTAGTTAAGAAGCTGAGAATAGAAATGGGCTTCTTCTATAGAAACAGGTCCTGCCTCTCGCTGAACAGTAGAAAGCAGATTATTCAGTCAACGTTCCTATCGGTCCTAGACTATGGTGACATCATTTACATTTACATTTACGTCATTTAGCAGACGCTCTTATCGATTTACAAATTGGTGCATTCACCTTATAGCCAGTGGAACAACCTTTTTACAATATGTTTTATTTTATTTTTTGGGTGGTGGGGTAAGGGGGGGTAGAAGGATTACTTTATCCTATCCCAGGTATTCCTTAAAGAGGTGGGGTTTCAAGTGTCTCTGGAAGGTGGTGAGTGACTCCGCTGTCCTGGCGTCGTGAGGGAGCTTGTTCCACCATTGGGGTGCCAGAGCAACGAACAGTTTTGACTGGGCTGAGCGGGAACTGTGCTTCCGCAGAGGTAGGGGGGCCAGCAGGCCAGATGTGGATGAACGCAATGCCCTCGTTTGGGTGTAGGGACTGATCAGAGCCTGAAGGTACTGTAAGAGTGCGTCAATTCAAATCTGGTATTGGAATGAAAGACATCATTGTAGTTATTGCAAATCAAGCTAAGTTTATTAAATGCAAATGTATAAATGATAAGTATGAGGGTTCGTATACGGGCTCACTGATGCACCACGCAGGGAGATCAGAGAACTGGCGGCTGTCTCACATGTTCTTCCTTAAATACCCTTGACAGAGATAGTTCCTGTTTCTGAACAGGCCTGTCAGAGCAGAGGCTGGGCGTGGTTTAGACTTGCCGCCTGTTCATTGGCGCGCGGGTTGGTCCCAACCCCTAGGCGCTGAGTTGCCAGGCGTAGTTCTGTCTCTGGCAGATATCCTCAAATTGATGTCCTTAATCAGCCCTGTTTCATAGCAACTTTACTCCTTGTTCTGTTCTTTTTAGTAAAACCACAGAGATACGGCCTATCGTGACTTAACAGCTGGTAACTCCACTGACAGTTAGTTACACTCACCGCTTCCTTGAGTAGAATATCTATACTCTGGGTATCTGATATTGAGACACCAACAGTTTCTGTCCAAAGGTTAAATTCTTGTCTTTCAACAAACAAGTTATCTGATATTGAGACACCAATTTCCATCCAAAGGTTAAATTCTTGTATTTCAACAATCAAATTAAATCCCCACAATCCCCCTTTTCACACCTGCTAGGTGTGATTAGCAAGCTTTAAAAAAGTGGGAACTTTTTAGAGTCCCCCTTTTGACACCCCCAAAGATGTCACATACCAAAAATCATCACAAAAATGAGGAAAAAAATATACCACACCAATTCAATAAAAAATCTGTAAGTAGTAGAAAACCATCAAGTCCTCCCCTACACCTAACATGTACTGAGTTGGCTACCAGCCACCCAGGAATCCTTTACCTTCACATCAGGAGGAACAACAATTACAGTGGAAAAAATATAAAAATGTTTACATTGTATCAGCCAAACAGTGATATATATTTTTAGGCAAACCATGGATCGTTCAGCTTGGTCTCAGGGTCAGCAGCAGACTCTTCTTCGTGGGCCTGTAGCAATGGCATCATGCCCGAAGCCTGCACGACGTCTACTACTGACTTCCTGAGGCAAGGGACGATACAAGCAGAACAGCACATTAACAGTAAAAACACAAGTATTAGGGTCAGGAATCCAGTAACCACCATAGATGTATACTCACCGAACCAGCCACCCATCCAGGAGAACAGCCCACCACTCCCTACACCAGCCATACCTGTCATTTCAGCTGACAGTTTGTCCAGGCCAACCAGGGCCTTCGTGATGCTTCCATCAGGACTAGTATTGTTAGGAACAAACGTACAGCATTGTTCCCCAAACATTATACATACTCCTCCCTGGTTGGCAAGCATCATATCAAGCGCTAACCTGTTCTGTCTGGAAACCCTGGAAGTGGCTTCTAGTTGTTCTGACATTCCAGTCAGGGCGATGCGGGTGTAGTTAACAAAACGCTGTTGATTATAGTAAATGTAATTTATCCAAGACCATTGTTTGGCAGCATCAATAGCAGGACCTATAATAGGCAATAAGTGCCATAAGCCATCATTCCTGTTAAGTGCCTGGAATTGTAATGGCACTCCCACAGGCACACCCAGTACATTGGTGCCAATATCCTCTCCTGCTGACCATGGAGCACTACGCCTTACTCTTCTCGACTCCCTGTCTGGAGTTTTTTGAGAAATACCCAAAAGCTGGTCTGAAGAAACATCAATAATGGTCAGAGGTACAATTAAGCTTGCCAGTGCACATGTGCCCTTCCAATCCCCCTTTAGGATTGGAGTCAGTCTTCTATTAGGGCCACAGATCCACCAGACATCAGCTACTCCCTTTGTCTGGTTCTTGCCTTCTACAGACCACGTGCTGTTCATAGTTATGTTTACTACACAGTCCCCAGGTGGCAGCCTACCATAATTCTTTCCCGCACCTGTCCCCGTGATACAACTGTAATTACCCCCATTAGCTTTAACACCTGCCGGTGCTTTCTGTGGGGGAACCTCGGGGAAAATTAAACTTAAGGTTTTGCACAGGGTTGTGTTTGGCGCTGAGTGATAGAACTCTTCTAATATGCACTGCCATCCTTCCCCTTCTCCTAAGGCGAATGGGTGGGTTGCCAACCCAGGTCTCGCATGACCACAAACAACACAATCCTGTCTTCCCAATGTCCTAGCAGTATAGCTCATGTATGCCAACCAGGTGTTATCATTCCCTCCATAGCCAGTCTCTGTTCCCAGCTGATCGCTGTCCGTTATATCCCTAACATTAATTACCTGTACAGGATCTGATTCCCTAGTGGGCCGAGTCTGAGTCGGTTCTGGAGTGGGCTGTTCAACTGGGTCTGTTTGTCCCTCCTCGCAGGTTTAGGCGTAACTGCAAGGGTGAGCACCCCCATGGTGTCTGGTCCGGATCGCACTGCTGCTAGGGTGTACACCCCTGCATCTGTAAGTTTAATGTCTTGGATGGTTAGCAGAATTTCATCGCCTTTACAAGCACCCCCTCTGGGTCTCTGCACACCCTTTATTATTGAAAACCTTCCCGCTTTAGAAGCGTCTTTTAATGCATATGGATAACCCCTTCTCCATTCCCAAAATGTGCCAACAGTTGTGACCACATAATCCCAGTATGGACACCATTTCCCTTCACACAGATAAATGTCCCTTTGCAATACATATGGATATAGTTTGTTGCAGTTATCCTTCTGATTGTAAATGCAACCTATGTCCCCAGTTCCACTAGCCCTATTTCTCCATGACCAAATTTTACATGGTTCCAGGGACACCACTTGAGATTCCCCTTCCTGTAAGGTAATGACTATGTTATGGTACTGGGTGGGGGCTGTGAACACTGCTTCCCCTAGGCTCAACCCCACGACTAACCACAACATCAACATCACTTCCCTTCTGTTGCTAAGTCCTGTTGTACCTGATCTAGAGTTCTCCCCGGAGTTATATCTTTAGCACAATGTGTCCTGTGATACCATACGTCTTTCTTGTCTGTGGTTGAACGCAATGCCCTCGTTTGGGTGTAGGGACTGATCAGAGCCTGAAGGTACGGAGGTGCCGTTCCCCTCACAGCTCCGTAGGCAAGCACCATGGTCTTGTAGCAGATGCGAGCTTCAACTGGAAGCCAGTGGAGTGTGCGGAGGAGCGGGGTGACGTGAGAGAACTTGGGAAGGTGAACAGAGGGGAGAGGTGCGCTTGTGAAGTTGGAAAACATTTTGTGTACGTTTTTTACCCCGAATTGGTTTTAACTGCACTCTACTTTACTTATGTTGGTGTTTAAATTATCTGGAGAGGAAGTACAAACCAACGACGCTAGACAGAGAGGAATTTGCTTAAGCAAAAGGCATTTTAATCAAACAGAGTTATCTTGTACTGTTTAGGCTACATGCATTGGGATCCCGTTAATTAACATGCATGGACCCAATTCAATTGCCTCTTATGGAGACAGTTGAAAAAGAATGATTAAACAGAGTTTTCAACATTCTTTATACAATGTAACAGCAAGGAAGGGGTCCTTCTTCTAGTCCCTTGATTGGTTCCCGAGGCGTAGGAGGTGGGTCTGCTCTGTCCAGAGCAGATGCCCCATTGGTGCACGGCAGAGTCCTCTGCCCTTGGCACTCGTCCAGTAGAAAGGGGGGTTTGAGAATGAGTGTGCGTCCAGTGAGATGTGTGTGTGTGTGTGTGTGTGTGTGTATGTGTGTCAACAATGATATGTCTGTGTCAAGGGAAACTCTTGAGAAGCAACAAGTGGGGGCCGAGGAGGAACTGATTGTCCTGTTATCACACTCCTTTAAGATTAGGCCATCTGGTGACAATGGTGTTCTCCTTTGTCCTCTGTTCTTGCACAGGAACAGCATTTATTGAAAACAAGCTCCTAACAGAAATGGGTCTTGCACAACATTTTACACAACATTTTACTCAGATCAATCTATAACATTTTATATTTACTACGACAAATCCCCCTCTTCACGTTTTCTAGACGTGATCCATTAATTATGTTGGCATTAAGCATAGTTGAATCAGTCTTTAAAAAAAAACAATAATGCAGGAAAGAAAACAGAACATGATAACGCATAATGCAATGGTAAACAACATTTCAACCATCCCCCTCTAGCATACTAATTATATGGCCAGTCAATTAAACAATGTTAGTCCCCCTCTAGTGCATGATTAAATACATCAAAGCTGTTGTTCAAATTCTATTTCATCTTCCCCAAAAAGGGTAGATTTGAGCTTGTTCGTTTGGAGTGGGTGCGATGGCAAAGATTTCTCCTTCTACCTGGTCGAGGTTCTTTTTCCCATAAGGGAACCTTCATTTTGGTATCAAATTGTGGTATTGCTGCTCAAATCAGCTCTGACTTCTGTCAGTGTTCTAGAAGGAGTGGGGGCTGGTGTGCAATGTGTTAGATGGTGCCAGGGTGCTTCTAATTTACCTCTGACCTGGACTGAGTGTGAAGTAACCTCCTTCACTTCGTACGGTCCAGTCCACCTGGGTTCCAGCCACTTTCTTTTGTGGACTTTTACCCTCACCCAGTCACCCACTTTTTACCTTCAGTGGCAGCATGTTTCCTGTCAGCTCCCCCTCTTGGGCCTTCCGCACCTGAGAAGAGAGTGCTGCAGAAAACTCAGTCAATTTCATATCATAATCAGTCATTTCTATCTGTTGTACATCAAGGGCGGGCCTATGACCTCCCTCCCTTGACTAGGTTGGCGCATTCTACGAGTCCCTAGGACTGAGGAATGTACACTGAACCGAATCTGTGCATGATACCGAATTTTTCCTCCACCTCTTTCAGGTGTTTGTTGCTAAAATGTGTGGTTGTATCTGCCCTGGTATACCATATCTGGTTATTAACTTAGTTTATAGCCACTTAATTACTGACCTATCATCCTCTATTTCTAATGTTTCTGTAGGAATTGCCTCTACCCATTTTGAAAACCTGTCTTCAGTTTCTGTCATGTGAGGGTGCCACCAGATGTGTGAAACCTTTTGGAGGGTCTTAAACTTCCCCTCATGTGTGGGCCCGTGAGCTTCACTCAACAGTTCTGGGCAGAGTCTAGCTGGTTCAACTAGTCTTCCATCATGGCACCTCCAGATTTCGTCCTGTCCTCTGCCGCCCCCTCCTGGGCCCAGACTGAATGTTCATAGTTTCCTGCTGAGCTCTGTAACTGTGTTATATCGCCTTGGTTGAGTTCAGTCTGTGATGTCGGTGGTAGTAGTTTTGGATGAGGATCACGCCTTCGGGCACCTGGAGTTCAGACAGGTGGGTTTGTTGATACTTCTACCCCATTCTCTGTCAAATATATGCTACAACCCATTTTACAAAGTAATTCCCTTCCTAAAAGGTTGATGGGGCAGTTTGGACAGTAAAGGAACTGATGTTTCAGCTTGTATTTTCCCAGGAGAATGTTAAAGGCAATGTTCGGCTTTGTGCTTGTGGTGATCCCGTAACCCCTACCACCGATATGGAATCATTTGACAGAGGTTGAGGAGACCTGATGGCAGAGTGTGTGCAACCAGTATCAATAAGGAACTGGTGTGGTACACCTTCGACTTCACACGTCATTACATTTACATTACATTTTAGTCATTTAGCAGACGCTCTTATCCAGAGCGACTTACAGGAGCAATTAGGGTTAAAGTGCCTTGCTCAAGGGCACATTTACGTCATTTAGCAGACGCTCTTAACCAGAGCGACTCACCAATTGGTGCATTCACCCTATAGCCAGTGGGATAACCACTTTACAATTTTTTTTGGGGGGGGGGGTAGAAGGATTACTTTATCCTATCCCAGGTATTCCTTAAAGAGGTGGGGGTTTCAAATGTCTCCGGAAGGTGGTGAGTGACTCCGCTGTCCTGGCGTCATGAGGGGAGCTTGTTCCACCATTGGGGTGCCAGAGCAGCGAACAGTTTTGTCTGGGCTGAGCGGGAACTATGCTTCCGCAGTGGAAGGGAGCCAGCAGGCCAGAGGTGGATGAACGAAATGCCTCGTTTGGGTGTAGGGACTGATCAGAGCCCAGAAGGTACAGAGGTGCCGTTCCCCCTCACTGCTCCATAGGCAAGCACCATGGTCTTGTAACGGATGCGAGCTTCAACCGGAAGCCAGTGGAGTGTGCGGAGGAGGGGGGTGACGTGAGAGAACTTGGGAAGGTTGAACACCAGACGGGCTGCGGCATTCTGGATGAGTTGTAGGGGTTTAATGGCACAGGCAGGGAGGCCAGCCAACAGCGAGTTGCAGTAGTCCAGACGGGAGATGACAAGTGCCTGGATTAGGACCTGTGCCGCTTCCTGTGTAAGGCAGGGTCGTACTCTCCGAATCTTGTAGAGCATGAACCCGCAGGAGCGGGTCACCACCTTGATGTTGGCGGAGAACGACAGGGTGTTGTCCAGGGTCACGCCAAGGCTCTTCGCACTCTGGGAGGAGGACACAGCGGAGTTGTCAACCGTGATGGCGAGATCATGGAACGGGCAGTCCTTCCCCGGGAGGAAGAGCAGCTCCGTCTTGCCAGGGTTCAGCTTGAGGTGGTGATCCGTCATCCATACTGATATGTCTGCCAGACATGCAGAGATGCGATTCGCCACCTGGTTATCAGAAGGGGGAAAGGAGAAGATTAGTTGTGTATCGTCAGCGTAGCAATGATAGGAGAGGCCATGTGAGGATATGACAGAGCCAAGTGACTTGGTGTATAGGGAGAAAAGGAGAGGGCCTAGAACTGAGCCCTGGGGGACACCAGTGGTGAGAGCACGTGGTGCGGAGACAGCTTCTCGCCACGCCACTTGGTAGGAGCGACCGGTCAGGGTAGGACGCAATCCAGGAGTGAGCCGCGCCGGGAGATGCCCAGCTCGGAGAGGGTGGAGAGGAGGATCTGATGGTTCACAGTATCAAAGGCAGCAGACAGGTCTAGAAGGACAAGAGCAGAGGAGAGAGAGTTAGCTTTAGCAGTGCGGAGAGCCTCCGTGACACAGAGAAGAGCAGTCTCAGTTGAATGACCAGTCCTGAAACCTGACTGGTTTGGATCAAGAAGGTCATTCTGAGAGAGATAGCAAGAGAGTTGGCTAAAGACGGCACGCTCAATAGTTTTGGAAAGAAAAGAAAGAAGGGATACTGGTCTGTAGTTGTTGACAACAGTGGGATCGAGTGTTGGTTTTTTGAGAAGGGGAGCAACTCTCGCTCTCTTGAAGACGGAAGGGACATGGCCAGCGGTCAAGGATGAGTTGATCAGCGAGGTGAGGTAGGGGAGAAGGTCACCGGAGATGGTCTGGAGAAGAGAGGAGGGGATGGGGTCAAGCGGGCAGGTTGTTGGGCGTCATGGTAGGTTCAGTGTGTAGTTGAAAATGTTTGCCCCCTCTTTCTGTCGTAGGTGGTGGGCACCTTTATGGCCAGATCATGGGTTCCCCCGCCATACCTTGGAAACCTGCAGCTGGGTATTGGGGGGGTGACATCGAGGGGGTTTGCTGCACCTGACCTTGATGGTGAGCAGGTGGTGGGTGTGATGGGTATGGTGGTCCTCCCCTTCCTCTTCCTCTCCATTGTGGTGCTCCTCTATCTCTTCCCCTCCATTGGGGTTGATAGGTAAATTGTGGTGGATTCTTACAATCACGCCTGAAATGTCCAGCTCCTCCACAATTGTAGCACAGGTAGTTCCCTCCTCTTGGAGGACCTAATGGGGTGCCTTGTTGAGGCCAGGTTTGTGGTTGTGGGACGTAATGTCGTGGGGGAAATGGTGGTTGGGGTTGATATGGGGCAGGTGTTCCCTGGGGAGGGGAGGTTTGTAACTGTATCATCTGAGAGACAGTCTGGGCTACGATTTGTGAGATGTCAGGCGTCACGTTTTCACCAGACGTTTCTTCTGCTAGCATTTGTTTCTTTGGTTTCTCTCCTTTCTGGGCCTCCTTTAGTTGAAGTTTTAGCAGTTGTACCTGGAGAGATTGGACCTGACTCTCAGCCCCCCCTTTATCCTTGTTGTGTTGAGTAACATGGTGGTGCACATGTGCATTGAATTGTGTCAAGGGAAGGGTTGTTAAACCCACTGTTGCACGTAGCTTGGTCTTCACATCCCCAGGGCATCCATTGATCACCATCTCTTTTCACATATTGAGGGTTGTATCAGTGTGATCAAATGGTTCTTCATTTACTGTCCTCCATGTTGTTTTGGCTCTGTCTAGATATGCAGCTGGATGTTCACCTGTCTCCATGGTAAAAGAGGAGAGTGCTGCCTGGTTTCTTTCAGTTGGATAAGCCCTCCTTAATGTGTCCCACAGATCTGTTCTGAACTGGTCAAGAGGCAGAGTAGCGGCACATTCATCAAGTCCACCAGCCTTCATTATGGCTGTCATAGTTCCATGATTAGTTGCTCTTGCCACTAATGCTCTCATGTCCCCTAGACAGAGGTTCAGGCCTGATGTAAGGGTCTGTAGTTTGTTCAATCAAGAGGACGCTCCCCCATGCAGGCTGGGCATTTGTTCCATTAGTGTAGTCAAATCAGTCATCTTCCATGGTTCATACTCCACATAGGCCGGATTTGCTGCAGGCCTCAGAGGGCACATTCTTGACCTTTCGGTTTCCCAGCCTGTTCTTTGGGGTCCTCCTATCCTGTTCCTCTCTGCCACTCTGGCTGACCTCCGATGTTGCTCATGTGCTGTGATATTTCTCAAGGTATCTGACACGTTTGTCACTGTTCCTCTCATTATTCCCTCCACTAGGTACTCGCCCCCTTCGTTCTCACCTGGAGCTAGGAGCACCTCAACTTCAGCACGTGATCTTCCTAATTGGATTTCCAATTTTTGAATTTCACTTTCTATTTCACCTTCAGTGGGTATCCTTCTGTTTTTGTCCAGTTCGCTAATGTAAGCTTTCCTGTCTTCATCATCCTCCGTATCTCTGCTTTGATTGCTCAAATAGCCACGCCTTCCCTCTGTAAGGTCCTGTGAAGAACGTTCTCTGAAAAATTCTGGGTTGAGTTGTTGGTGACACCCACTATTCACTCCTCTCACAGGGTTGTTAAAAGAGAGCAGGGAGCGACCTCCAGGAGAGGTCGAGTCTCCCCCTTCTTCCCGTCTGAGGGTTTCCCGTTCTTTGGGTTGATATGGAGTGCTGGTAGAGGGCTGCTGTTCACACAGCAACTGCCCTCCAGTTATACCAAAAGTCATGGTGCCTTACATCAGGCTCCCTTCTCCTACTGTTAGAAGAGGGGCCTGTATTGCAGGCTGAGGCATGGAGATAATTTTATTGGTTTGGTGGTGTGTCTGAATGTTGTGCTCCTGTCCTGGGGTGTATGGTGGGGGCCGCAGTGCCTCCTCTGTTAACAATGGGTATAGTGAAGTGGGAACAGGTGTGGTGCTGGTGTCTGGGGCGACTGTAGGAGACCCTTTCACACACATTGTGTCAGAGACCTTAGGGTGCACCCTCCTACTCTCCTCTATGGCCCATGTTCCTACTCTCAACTCTCCCTGTGCTCTCTCTCTCTCTTTAGTTCCCTCTTTCTTAAACCTATGTGTTTTGTTCCTTCCTTCTTCCTCTCCCTTGGCTTTCTCAACTGTCACTACTAAACTTTTCTCCATAATCTTGAGTTCTTCCTCCGAGGGAGGTCCCCCTCTTAGGTAACCTGCCTGTGTCCATTTTATCTTTACCTCCTCCCATACTTTTTAAACTTTTTTGAACTGTTATTTTCCCGCTGCTCTTTCTGTCATTCGTTGTTCTAGGTAATCATTAAATTTGGGTTTGGTCGGGTTTAGCCCTTCCATCTTGCTTGTCTCTTTCTTTATACACTTATCCCGTCCCTGGTGTGTTATTTCCAAGGATGTATTATCGGTATCAAATACAGACTTATCTCATGTATCGACACCCTCGTATATAAAGAGGCTGATTGTTTTTATATTATGTGTAATGCAATCATTATCATAAAAATCAGAATTCCAGTCACATATACCAATGCAGTAATTTCCACACACAGCACACACCACGCTTTAGTTATTTCACACAGGTTGTTCTAGAATCATGCACAACTTCAATACCAGTCTCCCCAGTCCCTGGTTCCTGAAACCCTAGGTCAAATTCACTCAATTTCACAGATTGATTTTCAATGTCATAGGTCTCACTATTACTTCCCATCCTCCATCACACGTTATAATACATAAAAACACAGACACGTTAAAATATCAAACACAGCAAAACAAAACTGCCAATTAGAATTCAATACCTTAAAAAATGTAGGTTACCAGAGCGTCCTAAAACATAGTCTCAGTTCAACTGCTACCCTTCACACAACTCAGGCACACTATGATTCCACTATGCCTTCACATAGATTATTCCACATAGATTTACCTTCATATGTGAAGTCACAGAAGCAACTGGATCCCTTAGAGATTCTTGTCTCAGGTTAACTGCACCTTTCACACAACCATTTAAATGGAACGTTTTCAATGTGAAATTACAGAGATAGCTGGCATCCCCGGGAATTTAGTACCTCTGGTCAATTTCGGTGATTCTCCCCCACCTAATGTCTAGAGCTCTGCCACAGTTTAACTTCAACTCTCTCACAACCTATAGGGTAGGACCTCCCCTAATAGGATTTATGCAAAAGGTCTCAGTTCAAACTGGGTCCCTTTAGGAATCTAGATATGGGTCAAATCTTATCCACTAATGCGTCAACCCGCAGTTTGACACATTTTGGATACGTTTATCTTTATTCCTTTATTCCTTTATTCCTTTAATTCCTTATATATTCCACAGTATAAAACACAGTACCAGATATCTCATGTATGCCTTAATTCATTAGGATGGAAAATTATTTTAACAAGTATTCATACTCACGCTCAGTACTACTGATCAAAATTTGGTATTGGTCTATAATACAATATGCAAGATTTCAATTTAACAGGCTCTGCTCACCTTTTTTTAGAAGAGCGCGCTCTGATCAGGTTCCTAAGGCAAGACGAATAGTTGATGTCTCCTGGATTTCAGGTCACTCTTCCGTCTGTTTTTAGATCGATGATTTGCCTTTTCCTCTCGCACCAACTCTTTAGATCGAATTTGAAACCATCCTCTGCTACCAATTTGTTGGTGTTTAAATTATCTGGAGAGGAAGTACAAACCAACGACGCTAGACAGAGAGGAATTTGCTTAAGCAAAAGGCAGTTTATTAAACAGAGTTATCTTGTACTGTTAAGACTACATGCATTGGGATCCCATTAATTAACATGCATGGACCCAATTCAAATGCCTCTTATGGAGACAGTTGAAAAAGAATGATTAAACAGAGTTTTCAACATTCTTTATACAATGTAACAGCAAGGAAGGGGTCCTTCTTCTAGTCCCTTGATTGGTTCCCGAGGCGTAGGAGGTGGGTCTGCTCTGTCCAGAGCAGATGCCCCATTGGTGCACGGCAGAGTCCTCTGCCCTTGGCACTCGTCCAGTAGAAAGAGGGGTTTGAGAATGAGTGTGCGTCCAGTGAGATGTGTGTGTGTGTGTGTGTGTGTGTGTGTGTGTATGTGTGTTAACAGTGATATGTCTGCGTCAAGGGAAACTCTTGAGAAGCAACAAGTGGGGGCCGAGGAGGAACTGATTGTCCTGTTATCACACTCCTTTAAGATTAGGCCATCTGGTGACAATGGTGTTCTCCTTTGTCCTCTGTTCTTGCACAGGAACAGCATTTATTGAAAACAAGCTCCTAACATAAATGGGTCTTGCACAACATTTTACACAACATTTTACTCAGATCAATCTATAACATTTTATATTAACTACGACACTTACCTTAACAAAATAAGATGTATAGTTGAATATTTTAGAAATGAGTCGTCTCAATTCGCTTGCTGCTTGGCTGTATTGACGAAGGTTCCAGTGCCACTGGCAGTGGCTTCGGGAGCTGCTTGGGTTCGTCGGATCAGGAGCTGGAGAGGACAGTTTAGTCTGAGGTCATTTAAGGGCTTCGGGGACACTGGACATCGTTTTTCGGATGCATGCAGGGCACTTTCTGCCTATTGGATTATAAATAGTCAACTGTTGGTTTCAAGGGCTTTCTACCGTGATAACTGTGGGGTTAGACTGTTTGTTTTTTATAGCTCCAACGGCGCCAACGAACATTTTCAGTTTAGCACCCGGGTTTAGGTTATCTTAAAATATCATTGTATTGTGTGTATTGCCAATTGTTTGCAAGTGGATCATTCATTATTCATTCTTTTTATATACACATTCTATCTGTAGGTAAGAACCCTGGTCTCTTTGGTTTTTCCTTAGCGAGTTTAGTCATACCAGGTTTATTATGTACTGAGTGGACCTTTTCACCATACTTTTACTCTATGGATTTATCTGAGCCTGTGGTGATAGGGTTACATCAACATTATAAATATGGTGGAAACTCCCACTAGTCCATGCCTCCACCAATCCAATGCTTTTAGATTATGGGAAGTAGTGAACAAGTGCACACTTCAGGAGAAAGGGAGATATTATTGGGACACACTCAGATGCTCTGTTAATCAACCACATTGGTCTACCACAAGGGCTTCCTTGGTTCAAACTGTCAGATTATTGTTATAATGTTGTTTGTAGTATAGAGATAATTATGTTATTGATTACAAAAATGCGGGAGGGGTGTATTCAGTTTTGTGTGAGATACTGTATGTTAGAGCAGGAGTAGGGGGTAGAAGTTAGAGGTCTGTTACCTGAGTCAAGATCAACAGGAGGGAGGGAGGGAGGGAGGGAGAGGGAGGGAGGGAGGGAGGGAGGAGGGAGGGAGGGAGGGAGGGAGGGAGAGGGAGGGAGGGAGGGAGGGAGGTTAAATTAACATCAACAGACTAACACGCAGTCAACTGAATATCTTTTCATCACTGACTTCTAACCAGTGATGTCATCACAACCAGTAACCTTTTCCACTCTTCCACTTTTGGTCCGGCTCAGCTTGACCTCTGACCTCTGAAATGAATGATTTCAAAAACAGACAAAGCAAAGGTATTAAATTAGATATAAACTCATCTGCAAAGAGAGTTACACATTTCCATGGAAAGGGAATGTACACTAAATGACCAAAAGTATGTGGACACCTGCTTGTCAAACATCTCATTCCAAAGTCATGACCATTAGTATGAAGTTGGTCCCCCTTTGCTGCTATGACAGCCTCCACTGTTCAGAGAAGGCTTTCCACTAGATGTTGGAACATTGCTGCGGGGACCTGCTTCCATTCAGCCACAAGAGCATTAGTGAGGTAATGGTAAATATACATTGCTGCGTGGATTTTTTCCTTTGGACTGCCAGATGGTGAAGTGTGTATTCATCACTCCAGAGAACGCGTTTTCAATGCTCCAGAGTCCAATGGCGGTGGGCTTTACACCACTCCAGCCGATGCTTGGCATTGCTCATGGTGATCTTTGGCTTTTGTTCGGTTGCTCAACCATGGAAACCCATTTCATGAAGCTCCCAACTAACAGTTCTTGTGCTGACGTTGCTTCCAGAGGCAGTTTGGAACTCGTAGTGAGTGTTGCAACCGAGGACAGACGGTTTTTACACGCTACCCTCTTCAGCACTCGGCGGTCCCGTTCTGTGAGCTTGTGTGGCCTACCACTTCACGCTGAGCCGTTGTTGCTCCTAGACGTTTCCCTTCACAATAACAGAACTTACAGTTGACCGAGGCAGCTCCAGCAGGGCAGACATTTTACTAAATTACTTGTTGGAAAGGTGGCATCCTGTGACGGTGCCACGTTGAAAGTCAATGAGGTCTTCAGTATGGGCCATTCTACTGCCAATGTTTGTCTATGGAGATTGCATGGCTGTGTGCTCGATTTTATACACCTGTCAGGAAGGGGTGTGGCTGAAATAGAATCCACTAATTTGAAGGGGTGTCCACATGCTTTTGTATCTATAGTGTGTGTACACACGTGTGTTGTTGCATCATACCATCGATAAGCCTATCTTCCCCATCACATCATGAAAGGTCATGTTGATGTTCATTTAACCTCAGCCTCTCTCTCTCTCTCATCTCTCTCTCTCTCTCCTCTGTCTCTCTCTCTCTCTCCTCAGATATCCAGGCTCAAAGCATCAGTCCACCAGGTAGGTAGAGTATAAATCTACAGTGATTATAGCAGTTCAATATTAGTCAACTTTATTATCCCACATGGAGAAATTAATGTGTCCATACACACCATTCTAAAACCCAATAACAAGTACTGTTTCATGGAACTACTAATACTTGTCAACCACAAAGCATTACTGCTGTTAGAATAACAGAAGCCCTGTCATAATCTGTCCTCACCACTGTGTTTTCCTCTCTGCTGTTTACAGCTGAACAATCAGTCAGACTGGTGAATGGGACCACTTCCTGTTCTGGGACAGTGGAAATCTTCTCCAGAGGAGAGTGGTTAGGTCTATGTCCTGCGTGGTGGAGCATGAAAGAGACTAAGGTTGTGTGTAGAGAGCTGGGCTGTGGGAATGTTGTAGCTGAATCTAGAGGACTTCTGGTTGAAGAGGGAAGAGGAGGAGCCACACTATTGGGTTGCAGTGGAGATGCGTCTACTATTAGAGAGTGTGACATCAGTGGAGGAGGACCTGGTTTCTGTAATGGTGTCACGATCGTCTGAAGAAGCGGACCAATACGCAGCGCGTGGAGTGAACATGATGACTTTATTAAATAAAGCAACCACAAAAAAACAACAAATGACGATAGTGAAGTCCTCTGTAACACTGACAGAAACATGGAACAAAAACCCACAAACACACAGTGAAACCACAACAGTTTAAATATGGCTCCCAATCAGAGATAACGAGCCGACAGCTGACACTCGTTACCTCCGATTGGGAGTCATATGACTAATCACCAAACATAGAAATGAACAACTAGAAACCAACATAGAAATACACCCAAAAGAAAATGAACAACCCTGGCTCAATAATCAAAGTCCATGGAGCCAGAGTGTCACAAATGGTAGATATTATCATCATGTGATCTGTTCAGGTAAGACACTGGTAATATTGAGAGATTTGATTTGTACATTATACAAGATTAGCATATATCATGTTTTATGTGTTTTTCATTTAAAGAGAGGGAGAGATGTTAGATGTATTTAAACATTATATTTGTGTTTGTCATATTGGTTTATGGGAGATGTGCATGGGCAGATCATTGTAGTTCAGATGTTACTGAAGTGAAGCTGCCTGATGGATGTCCAGCTGTTTATTTTCTATAAAGTGAAGTGAACTTATTCCTGTCTCCTGCCTGCATTATTCCCAACCCTGTCCTGAGTGACTAAGAACCCATTTCTACCTCTTACAGTATCAAACATAGCAAACTACAATATTTTATCCAACATATTTGTGTTTAGTCCTTGACAGTGTCATCAACCAAACGGATTGAATGTTCCACCAACTCTTTTTCTCCAGAGTCTGTGCAGCTTGTGGATGGAGCTGGTCTCTGCTCTGGGAGACTGGAGGTGAAGTCCAATCAGTCCTGGGCCTCAGTGTGTGAAGCTGACTTTGACCAGCAGGATGCAGAGGTAGTCTGTGGGGAGCTTGGCTGTGGTGCTCCTGCAGCTCTACAGGGGGGGCGCTATGGAGAAGGTGGAGGGTCAGACCTGGGATAAAGAGTTCCAGTGTAAAGGCAATGAGTCCCTTCTCCTGGACTGTGACACCTCAGACAGAAAAAACAACACCTGCCTACCTGGTAATGCAGTTGGACTCACCTGCTCAGGTAAGAAACAGTTTGTCACTCAATCAACATTGTTTCTCCCATGGAGTGAAGAATATGAGAGGCAATATAGGTGTGTTTTAGTGAGAAAATAGTAAGATTACTGTCTCTCTCTCTTCTTTTCTCAGAGCCTGATGATGTGAGGCTGGTGGGAGGAGGCAGTCGCTGTGCTGGTGGAGTGGAGCGGTACGACCAGGGAGAGTGGAGGACTGTGGGAGCTGATGACTGGATCAAGGAGGCTGTAGCTGCAGTAGTGTGTAGACAGCTGGGTTGTGACTCCACTGTTTCAGTTCTACCTGGAAACACCACTAGAGGGTTTAGAGTTCGTTGTTCTGGGTCTGAGCCTTCACTGAGGGAGTGTAGGAGAACGTATCATCTCCTTCCTGGATTCACAGTGATCTGCTCAGGTAATAACAAGATACACTATATGGCCAAATGTATGTGGACATTAGTGGATTTAGCTACAGTGAGGGAAAAACGTATTTGATCCCTTATTTTGTACATTTGCCCACTGACAAAGAAATGATCGGTCTGTAATGTGCTGGTGGAGTGGAGTGGTACGACCAGGGAGAGTGGAGGACTGTGGGATCTAACTGGGACCAGAGTAATATAGCTGCAGTAGTGTGTAGACAGCTGGGTTGTGGCTCCACTGTTTCAGTACTACCTGGAAACATCACTAGAGGGATTGGAGTTTACTGTTCTGGGTCTGAGTCTTCACTGAGGGAGTGTTGGAGAACAAATGATCTCTTTCCTGGACTCACAGTGATCTGCTCAGGTAATAACAATATATTATAATTATATTCAACTGATTTCCTTCATTCATACAACTTCCTCTTCCCCTCTCACAATGACTATTTAGCTTGTAAGTCTGCTTTGCAAAACAGATCAATCAGTCAAGTAGGAATCAAATACAACTTAAATATCCCAGAATGCTTTTGTATTTGAGTGTTATCTCACTGAACGTCTCTACTCACTACCACTGTCACATGTCATGTTATTGTCATATCTAAATGAGGAAAGTAGTTGAGGAGCTACGTTTTCTTTTTCTCTCCTCTTGTTCCAGATGTCCTGCTTCAGCCTGATATCAACATATGTTGTCTCTAGTGACTGTAGGCCCACTACTCATGTTGCCCTGTGAGGGAGGGTGTGCTAACACTGTTACATGCTGATGTTATTGTCATATCTATAGGAAACTAGTTGAAGAGGTTTTTCTTGTTCTCTTTTATTGTTACAGATCTCCTGGTCCAGCCTGATATCTTCCTGACTGACTCAATGGGAGGGATCTCCAGGGGCCACCAGGGGCCTGAAGTCTTTAGGGGCTACAACTTCACCTTTACCTGCTCCACTCAGCCACAGTACCCAGGAGGCTCCTTCCTCCTCACGTTCACCGGCTCCAACAGAACCCAGACCCAACCAGCTGTCAATCACTCTGCTGCCTTCCTCTTCCCTGCTGCAGATGGCTCCCACCAAGGGAACTACAGCTGTGTTTATGACAATTATGTTTTCTCTCATAACTTCTCCTCTGAGAGTGAGCTCCTCACCCTCACCGTCACAGGTAACTGAACATGAACCAGACTTCTAACTTTGTCATTGACAGATTTCCCACAGATCTATGTGATGATGACCAGTCCCCTCATCAAAGGTGTTTCTGTTTGCAGCCTCTCCTCTGCCAGCCTTCATCATCAGACACGTTGTAGTGCTGCTGATCCTACTGACAGCCATCACCACCTTCTACCTGTACTACAAGGTAAAGACATTTACTCAGACGTTACAAGTCATTTAAATGTTTGTGTCTTTGAGCAGGGTTCAGATTCTACATTGGTCTATATCTGTGTTTAAGGTGTGTGATTAACCAGATGTGTATCTTTGACTTATGTTGCACTATCTTGGGTTTGTTCTTCAGTAATGTACTGATTATGAGAGAACGAGAACGAGAGAGTGAACGAGGGAGAGAACGAGAGGGAGAGAACGAGAGGGAGGGAACGAGAGGGAGAGAACGAGGGGGAGAGAACGAGGGGGAGAGAACGAGGGGGAGAGAACGAGAGGGAGAGAACGAGAGGGAGAGAACGAGGGGGAGAGAACGAGGGGGAGAGAACGAGAGGGGAGAGAACGAGAGGGGGAGAGAACGAGAGGGAGAGAAACGAGAGGGAGAGAGAACGAGAGGGGGAGAGAACGAGGGGGAGAGAAACGAGAGGGCAGGCAGAGAGAGAGAGAGACACCAGTGGCAAGGTGACTGTGAACATGGATGTGTATCAAACAGGCACAACGACAGTCACAGGGACAAAGCATGAGCAATTCAACGGCTCATACCGAGACGTATGTGGCAGGGACTCCAGACAATCCCAGATTATAAAGGGAAAGCTAGCCACGTATGGGACACCGACGCCTCCCTCCCGGACAAGATAAACACCTTCTTCTCCCGCATTGAGGATAACACAGTGCCACCGACGCGTGTGGTGAAGGTAGGCAGCAACACCTCTGCCACCCTGATCCTCAACACGGGGGGCCCATAGGGGTGCGTGCTCAGCCCCTTCCTGTACTCCCTGTTTACCAGTGACTGTGTGGCCACGCACGTCTCCAACTCAATCATCAAGTTTGCTGATGACACAACAGTGGTAGGCCTGATTAACAACAACAACGAGACGGCCTACAGGGAGGAGGTGAGCGCCCTGGCGGAGTGGTGCCAGGAAAATAACCTCTCGCTCAACGTCAACAAAATGAAGGAGTTGATCGTGGACTTCAGGAGACAGCAGAGGGAGCACGACCCCATCCACATCAACGGGCCACAGCGGAGAGGGTGAAAAGGCTTCAAGTTCCTCGGCGTGCACATCACTGGGACAACCTGAAATGGTCCCTTCACACAGACAGTGTGGTGAAGAAGGCGCAACAGCACCCCTCTTCAACCTCAGGAGGCTGAAGAAATTCGGTTTGGCCCTAAGATCCTCATGAACTTCTAACAGATGCACCACTGAGAGCATCTTGTCGAGGCTGGTATCACCGCCCTGGTATGCAACTGCACAGAATGCATCCTCAGGGCTCTCCAGAGGGTGGCGCGATCAGCCCAACACATCACCAGGGGCACACTGCCTGCCCTCCAGGACATCTACAGCACCCGGTGTCACAGGAAAGCCAGGAAGATCATCAAGGACCTCAGCCACCCGAGCCACGGCCTGTTCACCCCACTACCATCTAGAAGGAGGAGACAGTGTAGGTGCATTAAAACTAGGACAGAGAGACTGCGACAGCTTCTATCTCCAGGCCATCAGACTCTTAAACAGTCACCACTAGCCGGCCTCCGCCCAGTACCCTGCCCTGAACTTTAGTGACTGTTACTAGCTGGCTACCACCCGGTACTCAACCCTGCACCTTAGAGACTGCTTCCCTCTGTACATAGTCATGGAACACTGGTCACTTTAATAATGTTTACATACTGTTTTACCCACTTTATATGTACAGTGCATTCGGGAAGTATTCAGAGCCCTTGAATTTTGTACACATTTTGTCACGTTACAGCCTTATTCTAAAATTGATTAAACCTATTTTTTTCCTCATCAATCTACACACAATACCCCATAATGACAGTGAAAACAGGTTTTTAGAAATGTTTGCAAATGTATTGAAAAGGAAAAAAAAAACTTTTTTACATAAGTATTCAACTCTTTGCTATGAGACTCGAAATTGAGCTCAGGTGCTTCCTGTTTCCATTGATCATCCTTGAGATGTTTCTACAACTTTATTGGAGTCCACCTGTGGTAAATTCAATTTATTGGACATGATTTGGAAAGGCACACACCTGTCTATATAAGGTCCCACAGTTGACAGTGAATGTCAGCGCAAAAACCAAGCCATGAGGTTTCGAAGGAATTGTCGTGGAGCTCCGAGACAGGACTTGTCGAGGAAAGAGCACAGATCTGGGGAAGGGTACCAAGAAATATTTCTGCAGCATTAAGAAGGTCCCCAAGAACACTGTGGCCTCCATCATTCTTAAATGCAAGAAGTTTGGATCCACCAAGACTTTTTACTAGAGATGGTCGCCTCGGCCAAACTGAGCAATCGGGGTGAAGGGGCCCTATGGTCGAGAGGTGACTAAGAACCCGATGGTCATGCTGACAGAGTTCCAGAGTTCCTCTCCAGGAGAGATGGGGAGTATCTTCCAGAAGGACAACCAACTCTGCAGCACTCCATCAATCAGGCCTTTGAATGGTAGAGTGGCCAGACGGGAAGCCACTCCTCAGTAAAAGGCACATGACAGCCCGTTTGAGTTTGCCAAAAGACACGTAAAGACCTCAGACCATGAGAAACAAGATTCTCTGGTCTGATGAAACCAAGATTGAACTCTTTGGCCTGAATGTCCAAGCGCCATACTGTCTGGAGGAAACCAGGTACCAACCCTACGGTGAAGCGTGGTGGTGGCAGTATCTGCTGTGGGGAGGTTTTTCAGTGGCGGGACAGCTATGCAGTGATGCTCCACATCCCAGCCTGACAGAGCTTGAGAGGATCTGCAGAGAAGAATGGGAGAAACTCCCCAAATACAGGTGTGCCAAGCTTGTAGCATCATACCCAAGAAGAGTCAAGGCTGTAATCGCTGCCAAAGGTGCTTCAACAAAGTACTGAGGAAAGGGTCTGAATACTTATGTAAATGTGATATTTCCGTTTCTTATTTTAATACATTCAGTTTTTGCTTTGTATTATGGGGTATTGTGGGTAGATTGATGAGGGGGGAAAAAATATTTAATCCATTTTAGAATAAGGCTGTAACGTAACAAGATGTGGAACAAGTCAAGGGGTCTTAGTACTTTCCGAAAGCACTGTATATCCTGTATTCTAGTCATGGCTCATCCTATATAACTACTGCTGTACACACTTTTTTTCTATCCACATACTGTCTATACTGGTCTTTCTACACACCATTGTATGTATATATACACTGAGTATACCAAACATTAGGAACACATATTTACATGATACTATATTTATATTCCAGACTCTGACACTGCTCATTCTGATATTTATTAATTTAATGTTTTTCTGGATTAATGTGATTATTTATTTTGTTGCTAGGTATTACTGCAACTGTTGGAGCTAGAAATACAAGCATTTCGCTGCACCTTCGATAACACCTGCAAATCTGGGACAAATACATTTGATTTGATTTGAAATGTCTGACTCTTGGTGCTGTGCCTCCCTAGACCACCAGGAGGCAGAAGAGGAGTGAACAGGGTGCAGAGCAGCATGGATCTTTATGTTAATACCAATGCCATGGAGATGGTCTCTCTGAGCTCCAGAGCTGAAGCTGGACGGGGAGAGGAGAGAGCAGCCCAGGGGACTGAGTGTCAGAATGATGCTGACCCCCACATGCTGATCCACCATTTATTCCTTTTAGTTAGTTTTTACTACCAGGGGAACATGGCATTTGGTAACATGGGGTTTGGGTAACTTGGTTTGGGTAACATGGGTTTTTGGGTAACATGGAGTTTAGGTGACAATACAGGTTTAAAGTAACATGGGGGTTTTGGGTAACATCACGGTTTGGGGTAACATAGGGTTTTATTCACATTGGGGTTTGGTAACATGGGGATTTGGGGTAACATGGGGTTTTGGAGTAACATGGGTTTGGGTATTGTTGGGTTTTTGGGTAACATGGGGTTTGGCGTGGGCTTAAGTTTGGGTAACATGGGGTTTTGGGTTACATGGGGTTTTGGTTACATGGGGTTATGATAACATGAGTTGGGTAAAAGGGGAATGGGGTTCGAAGGTAACATAGGGTTTTTAGGTAACATGGGGTTTTGTAACGTGGGGTTTTGGGTGCGATCGGGTTTTGGGTAACGTGGGGGTTTTGGGTAACTGGGGTTTTAATTATTTTTAGAGGTAACTCAATTCGCTCTGTTTTGTGTTCCAGAAATGTATTGCTGCTTTTAGCTTTTATCTTTATGTCTTTATCTTATTTATGTTTCTCTTAGATTCTCTTTATCTTGAAGTGTTTCCATTATTAGGTCCATGTATTATTATAATCACATCTATTTCATACTTTAAACTGGGTTGATGAACTTTTTCTCCAAGTCACATTTTGGTTTATTGTTTGGGATTGTTGTGTTGTTTACCCCTCATGATGTTAATGATTAAAAATGTTGCTGATATTGATTAGGATGTACGGTTGTTGTTGATGTTAGTAGTATATAGATAATGATAGTTATTGATTATAAAATGTTGCGATATTGATTAGGATGTAGATTATTGTTATGATGTTAGTAGTATATAGATAATGATGTTATTGATTATAAATGTTATGATATTGATTAGGATGTAGATTATTGTTATGATGTTAGTGGCATATAGAGAGATAATGATTTATTCTCTCTATGATCTGTGAGTTGCGCAGAAAGTGCATAGTACTTAGTGCAGGTCTGATATATCAATAGATGGTGTTGTACCAAATCAATCAATCAATAAGTAACGTAAATGAATATTGTATTGTATTATATCAATGACATTTAAAGTTATTGTTGACAAGTGCCTATTCTACACTGAGTATACAAAACATTAAGAACACCTTACTCTTTCCCAGACAGCAGACTGACCAGTTGAATCTGGGTGAAAGCTATGAAGCGTTATTGATGTCACTTGTTGTAAATCCACTTTAATCCAGTGTAGCTGAAGGGGAGGAGACGGTTTAAAAATGATTTTTTAAGGCTTTGAGATAATTGACACATGGATTGTGTCTGTTGTTCCCATTCAGAGGGTGAATCGGCAAGACAACAGATTTAAAGTGTTTCGACAGAGATATGGAAGTTAGGGCCAGGCAAACCGGTTTGAGTGTGTCAAGAACTGCAAACGCTGCTGGGTATTTTACGCTCAACAGATTGCCGTGGTGTATCAAGAATGTCACTCCACCCAAAGGACATCCAGCCAATTTGACATAACTGTGGGAAGCATTGGAATCAACATGGGCCAGCTTCCCTGTGGAATGTTTTCGACTACCAACCAGAGTCCGTGCCCTGACAGAAATTGAGGCTGTTCTGAGGGCAAAAAAGTTAGGGGTACAACCCAATATTAGGAAGATGTTTACTAATGTTCGCACTCAGTGGATAGTTGATGTGAGTTCAGATAATGTTTTGTTTTATAGTTATTCACCCTTTCCAGATAAAAAACCTGTTGCTCTCTAAACTGCCATGTAATCACTGAATGCTTTTATTAAACTCACAGGCTTGTCAGTCTGTGTGAATTTCCCCTCCAGTTTTTTTATTTTTACAGTAGTCAAGGGTTTTGATCATTAGTGATTCCATCAGTGACACCCAACATCAGCTCAGCCAGAGGTTCGGCACTTTGACCCTTAGTGACCTCTCCGACAGACAGACAGACAGACAGACAGACAGACAGACAGACACACAGACAGCGCAGGTAGGCGCAGGCAGTCAGGCAGGCAGCAGGCAGACAGACAGACAGACAGAGCAGCGCAAGAATGTCAGAGGCAGCTTCTGCATCTTCATATCACAATAACAGCTTTTAATGCAACTGGAGGTGGTCGAATTATCGTCACACAGGACAACGACTCCCATTGTTAGGGGCATAGACATGGAGAGTCCGTCACTATACAGACTCTGGACGGGTGGATACAGCTTTTACACCTACTCGTTAGGTTAGATACGGCAGACCACATGAGCCAGAGGAAATGTACCACAACACAACTCCCGAGAGGGACAGAGACGTTGGTGAAAGTGAGACCTCATCTCTACCTAAAGAACTAGTAAAATGATTTGATCAGACGGTTTATTGCAGTATACTTAGACGGAAGGCTAACTAAATAGGATGACTAAAGACAGTACAGTATGGGGAAAACATACACAACTGAAATATTAGATATTTCATAGTCATTTCCTATTTCCTATTGACTCATTACCCAGTGTGGACCTGACAGGGACAATGGAATATTTTAAATGTTTTGAAAATTTAGTCTTTTTTCTCATATCAAAGGTCTGATTGCAGGCGTGAACATTTACTCAATTAGTGTTTTTGCACATGTGAAGAGAGAATCGTGATCAATGGGTAAAAGTGGAAGCTTGAAACTTGTTGAATATTGTTATGTCGTATCGGGTGAATAGTGGCCATTATTGCTGTCAACAAAAGTCCGCCTATGCTGCATCGT